>NC_135662.1:43431796-43731796 GCF_964188315.1 Podarcis muralis | reverse complement strand
ATGCTGCTTTGTTCTATCATTTATTTTTTTAAATAGCAATTCACTGGGCCCTAAACTTTGCTGCCAGTGCTTTTGTTCTAATTATTTCTCTGTAGTATTCTAGTATTCTTTACCAACATATTTTTGGGAAAGTGTATAGTGATGTTTTGGTAACAGGCCAGGCAAGAAGAAGAGGAGGAGGAGGAGGAGGAGGAGGAGGAGGAGGAGGAGGAGGAGGAGGAGGAGGAGGAGGAGGAAGATGTAATACTCTCTCCAGTTGCAGTAGTCAAGGTGGAGAAGGTCAGAAACCAGAGTTTTGTCCAAGATAGTGTCCTGATCCACAGGCCCAAAGGAAGGCCTGTGTGATTGATTTGAAGCAAGGGTTCCCCAGATGGAGGTCAAAAACACTGAAGTGATCAATTCTGGTGTTTTATTGTGAAGAGGTGAAAACTTACAATGCAGTGCCAGAGACCATGTTGTCTTTACAGACTGAGGTGAACACCAAAACAGCAAGTGTTCACCATGACTGTCTGCAAGAAGCTAATATGTTAAGTGTTACCGGTAGTTATAAAATAAAACTAAAAAATCAAGCTAAGTAAACTGGCAACAATAGCCCAATTAACCACCCTTGGCTTAAAGGCCCATTGCCCACCTCCATCCATCTCTCAGATAAGGGAGTAGCTGACAGGCAGCCCTTGCGAGAAGCCTGATGTCTCCCAACTAACTGAACCAAAACTAAGGCTTCAAAGCAAAAAGATAAGCTTATATGATCTCATTTTACAGGTCGCACCAATTAGTGCTGGGATTATCTCCTGCCGTTTACAGGCTTTCCAGGACATTTGCACCATTTGGTTCTACACAGATAGTTGAAGAGAAAGACTAAAATTTACCCATGCTATACAGGACGTTGTCATTGAATTTCCTTCCTACCTTTCACACAGGGGAGGATAAAGCAATATAAAAATATAACATTAAGATCAGTTTAAAAATATAATCAAAAGAATAGGATGGGTCTTATTTCTCAGGTGACAAAAGCCATGGTAAAGAGGTGTGTCTTTGGCATAAGGCAGAAGCCAGGTGCACCTTTGTGGGGAGGGAAATAAAGTCTTTGAGGGGCAGAGCTGGAGCTACAGCTAGAACCTTCAGCGAGCAGAAGACACCTCTCTGCTATCAGGCCAAGGTGGAAGACCAGGCTCCTAGTAACCATAATAGGCCAAGTCAATTCATACTTGACACAGGACATAAGAAGAGCTATGTTGGATTAGATCAGGGGGTTGAGGCCTAAACTAGGGGTGGGGGATCTCAGCTCCAGGGGCCAAAGACAGCACTCCAGGCCTCCTTTTCTATTCACACCAGGGGCTGCAAGTGGAAGGATCAGAAGGTGAAGCCTTGTTGTATGAGTGGAAGTTCTTTCCACTTCCAAGAGGATACCATTAGGTTGCCATCCCAAATGTACTTTTCACAGAGTAAGTTTCATTGAACTTCACTGGTAGGAATGATACGACTCAGTTCCTTATGCTCAATCTGCCAGACTGCTAGGCAAGCTCTGCAATGAATTATTAGATTTGGAGCATTATTCATTTGCAAGCCACTTGATGGGGAAGCACCCTTCAAATGTGCCTATCACAACAAAATTTCCCTGTATCATAGTCAACATCATTGTGCATCTGTCCTGATTTACCATATTTTTCTGTCAGTGGGTTCTGCGACAAATCAGGAATGATCATTTGTGCCATTATATTATAAGCAAGCATATATAAAAAATGTCATTTGTTTAAATTGTTAGCGCTCAGTATTAATAACGTTAATGCAATGGAAATCTATTACAAAAGAAGCATTACAAGAGGTTGTGACCAAAAGCAGTTAAAGTGCATTTTGTCCATATTATTCCGTCAGTATCGGATAACCTAACACGGTTGTCAATACTAGGTGAGGAGGTTGGCCAGAATAATTCTTTTATCTTTAGAAAGTCTACTAACTGTATGGATAAAAGAGTTACAATCAATAATCCGTAAAGAAAAGAAAACATACTCTCTTGTAACTAAATGTCTACTTTGGGAATTTACAAAGTTAACATCTTTGGAATCTTAACTGTGCAACAAGTCATGGCAATTAAACCTACCACTTGTGTTATCAGGATGTTCAGCATTTTCATAAGGACAGTGAATAACACCAACTGCCCATCTAATCCAGCATCCTTTCTCCCCAACAACCAACCAGGTGTCTATGGTTAGAATACAAGCAGGACATGACGAGAAGCACTTTGAACATCAAACCAAATGGGAGAGCCTCCAATATCTTGCACGCGCGCACACGTTTTACAGAAATCCAGTTATAGGTGGAAAATATAAGCTGAAGAGTTCCAATTGTGGTATCTAAGTACCATGTAGAACCAATGCACATAGGAAGGATGTTACAAGGGGAGGCTCTGCCTCAACCTACCTGTGTTCATTTCCATATCTGAAATGAATCTAGATTCAGGTAGGTAGCCGTGTTGGTCTGGCGCAGTAGAAATATGTATTAAAAAAAAAAAATTGTCACACACGAAAGCTCATACCAAGAACAAACTTAGTTGGTCTCTAAGGTGCTACTGGACAATTATATATACCTATTTCATCTGAAATGAATGTTGGCTTACTTTAGACATTGATACAGGTGCCTGCAGCATGAGGGCAGAGCCTTCTCCTGTGATGTCCCCTCCATCCATGTTCCTTCTGGTCTAGGTGGAACATCTAAAAACGATTATGGACTGTTCCTATAACAAGTACAGACAACTTGCTTTCTCAAGTATATTTCCCATGCCACCAGTTCTGTACAATAGGAAACTGCCATTGGGGCACATGCTGAATGCTATCTGTTCCAGGGTGACAAATTTAGTTTTCGTATTTTAAAAACTGACCACATCCACCTACATGTCACAGTTCTACTTGGCCTTGTAGTCCAAAAGGTTTACTTGCTTGGGAGGTTGTGGACTCTCCTTTAATGGAGGTCTTTTAAGCAGTGGTTGGATGACCATCTATCATAGATCCTTGAGCTGTGATTTCAGCATTGCCGGGGGTAGGACTAGATGACCCCCAGGGTCCCTCCCAACTCAACAATTGTATGATGCCTTACGGCTATGCTAAGCATCCATTCTACTATGATGCACCAGGCATTTATGCAGTGTATAGGAAGTTAAATTCTGCGGAGGTGTTTGCAGGCATATGGACAGAAGAATCCAGATGATTACATGGTTGTAAAAGGCTATCAGATTGTACTTAGGGGGCTGTGGAATGGCTTGCAGTATTATAGTTATTTTGCCTTTGCTTAACGATCTTTGCAAGCTTCCTGCCAGTTCCTAATTTTAAACCACTTCCTAACTACGCTTTCAGGAATATAAAGTGCTAACTAAAAAAAGCAGATGAATCCATTTTCGCCCTCTCAAACATTGCTGGAAAGACAACTTGCAATGTATATGTATTGTGTACCTTCTACTCCTGCTTAATTAATTAATTTTAAAATTACGTATTGTCCTTTATTATAAAAAAAAACCCTCAGGGCAGTGTACAAGAGATATCAACACAACACACTAAAATCCAGAATTTCAATACATTAAAAGCCAAAATTACAATACCGGCAGAAAACAAATCAATACAGAGAGGTTCAGTAAAAAGCCTGGTATTAAAAATTGGCAAACGCTTGGGTGAACAAATGAGCCTTCCCTTTAAAAGATGTCAAAATGATGCCGCAGATGGTGCCTACCTTCCCTTAGTAGGAATATTATTCCAAAGGCCACATGGCATGGCAGAAAAGGCCTTGCCCTTGGTTGCAGCAAGGGATCTGGACAGGAACCTGAAGTTCTTGATCCACAAATTTCAGTGAATGGGAGGCCCATATGGGGAAAAGGTATCCTCTTTAGATTGCTAGTCATGAGCAATACCTGATACACTGGCGTTTGCACCCACGACCCTTTTAAGCATCTTCTACAATTTAGATAATTGTAAGGCTGGGTTAAAGCTGGTTCTCAGGAACCCTGGGAAATTTAGCTTCATTTGAGTTTTAGAGCTTTCTTTTAATCACAGACGGGAATTTACAATTTTCATTGAAGAAGCTATAGCAGTGAAACAGGTTTAAATTTGTTGTGTAGACATGTCCCTAATGAAGAATAGGTTAACAAGGTTTATTTTACCACAAGTTCTATCTTGGTCTAGTAAGCAACCATTTCTTCTATTTCCAAGGGTACATTACAGATTCAGAAGCAAGTAAGTTATGTCTCATCCTATGCTTGAAAGCATTCTCACACAGTTCAGGCATGAACTGCACGCCTTGCTCATAATGCCACTTCATGCTAGCTGAGCTTAAATTGCTTTGGCCGAGTGCCACAACAATATTACTTTGGTAGCTTGGGGTGGGGTAGGCTGAACTGCAATTTATCATACATTAAAACATTTTTGAACACAACACCTTTCGTACCCGTTGTTTCTATGTAATGCTTGCTGTCTCTGCCACATTCCCAAATCATTTAGTCAGAAGCAGGAAAAACCCATAGTGATATATGAGAAACATTATCCACTTGGACCCTTCTTATATTATTATATACAATTTTGCAACCTGGTGCAGAAGGTCACTATTACTGTCATTTTTACATATAGGGAACTGAAGGTGAAAGTCAAGCAGTTCTCCAAGACTGCCCTGGAATCCCTGATATATCTAGTCCTGTAGCCTGTCGACTATAGTAGCTGCTGGAAAATAAACATTTCTAAATCTTTAGGAACAGAACCTTCCACATTTTCATCTTCCTAACTATGCCTCCTCCTCCTTTTCAATGAAACCACCAGTGCTTGGAATGAACTAGTTTGGTTTAAGGAAGTTCACTGAATGAGTTCAAAAGTATCTAAGACTTCTTGAGTATATTTTATATTTCAGCACAGCTTTTGGCAACATTGGCTGATTTTTAAAATTTTATTTTTTTGCTGAGGATCAGTCGGATGAACTTTAATTGAATTGTGAATGCAAGCCAACCTAGTTTAATTTGAAAAAGGACAGATGGGAACTGGAGCTGGTTTTGGGGCATGGTGAACTTGGAAACAGAACTAGTTCCTTTTAAAATGAACTTTCCAAGCTCTGACAATGATGAGCACTGCCAGTGGTACCTGCAACAGAGTTCAGAAGTGTGAGCTGTGTCTCTTTCAGATTCCAGACATTGCAGGTAGAATTCAACATTGTTCAAAGATGAGTCCGTGGCAGAGCTTCATGCTCCGGCACCGGGGGGGGGGGGTGGAGAACAGGTGGGGGCGAGGCTGGCGCGCATCCCAGGGGCATGGCGTGGTGCCCGTAGGGGCGTGGCACCCAGTGTGGGGGGGCAGCTTTGATGGCACCCCACCGGGATCGCACTGCCGGAGGCAATGTGCTCTCCCCACACACCTCTTCCTCCACCAGTGAGATGAGTATCTTTTTGACTTGTCCTGACAGAATGATTCTCCCTTTCCTCTTCCTGGGTGCTGCTCTGAGGGTTCTCCCAACTCCTCCAGACCCAGTTTTTCAGGGGAAGTGCAGAGGGAGGAGAGAGGGTAAACCCCAGTACACAAACAGAGGTCCCTGCACAGGGTTTGGGGCTCGTTGGGTGAATCCCACCCTCCATTTTCCCTTCCTTTGGTTTTTCCCTTTCTCCACAACCACATTCCATGCCCAGTGCTCAGTCCTCATTGGAATGGATATTGGGGGGGGGGGGTTGCCCTTTTGGGTATCTTTCTTCATGACGTTGTGTACTTCTGCTGACCTTGAGGTACAAATACCTCTTTCTTGTGCATTGAGAACTAGCACTTTGAGAACAGATTAGGATATACGGCTGCCATTATTCAGGCTAACAACAGAATGCTTTCAATAGGCGGATCTTTCAGTATTTACTTCTCAATTAAAAGATGATAGCCTCTTCAAAAAATTTCTCCAGGAGATATGAACGCCCCCTTAGTAAATATGCTGCCTTTGGCTACAATGTTTAATAAGCTTAATATGATTGCACAGGCTCATTAGGGATTACCTAGAATACAGTCACCTTTCCCGATATGGAAACACTTGCCTTTTAATTGGTCATTTAACACTATAATTTCTATTTCAATATATTTACTGCAGCACAGCTATCACAGTAAGTAAATACTGTTTTTTCTCCTCAATAACACCGGCACATGGTTTCATTAGTTGTCTAGCCACCGACAGCTTGATTGCAACCACCGAATCTGACTGCCTGCTGAGAAAGATATTGCTATTATGCATGTGATAAGTGTCAGAGAGATGGGGATTTTGACTCTGGAGCTGTCAAAGCAGCATTGCCTCCAAACCTCTTCACCCTGCTCAGAGACGGAGCCCTGTCTTAACGGCAACGGTACCTATTTAGGATTATGTGCCATGCTTAAACGTTTCTGTTTTCCTTTTCCTTTAATCCTCTCCAGAAATCTGCACAAATTTAATGCACTAATGGTGATTCCCACTTTCTTTCCTCATTTTTTGAGTCATAGTAGGAGTGCCAGGCTGACTACAGACACATGCCTGCATTTTTAAGTTCAAAAAATATACCCCTCGGACTGGATAAGGGGCTATTGCATTTGTGTGTGTGTGTGTGTGTGTGTGTGTTCATTCAAAAATGACCTTTCAAGGCAGGCTGCTGTGTAAGAAAAGAATTGCCTTGGAGAACCTGGACAAGTGTCAGAGTTTTCCATACAGAATGTGTTTCCCTTGTCAGCCTGCTTACAAATAATTATGTTCTTTTCCTGCACAAAGCCTGATGCAGGGAGGCAGGATCCAAAAATAGCACCCGTTGTTACAGAAGTAATTACTTAAGTGCAGTAATTACTGAGCCATTAATTGGACCTTATGCTGTTCTTCTCATACACAGGCACAAACTATAAAAAAATATTCCTATAATTTACATTCAACATGTCAGGGTTGCAGTCTCCTCAGAATGCCGTCTAAAATAGCCTTTCTCAACATAAAAGCAGAGTTCCTGTTCCCAGCTTTTCTCCTGTCAACAGCTGCTTCCGTGTTTCACAGCTCAGGAAACATTTGGCACACTGAAGGCCAAACAATTCAGAAATGCTGCATTGTACATACGTTGCTTTAGCATTTCCTCAACACCTGTGTGTGTCATATGCAGCTGAAGGCAAAGACCATCTGTTTGATCAGATCGGCAAGCAATCCCAGCACAGAAGCTTCTAGAGGGGTTAGGGAGTGTCATGTGACACATTCTGTTCTATTGGTGCAGCCACCGAGAGGGCCATGCTAGTGCAAGACCACTATAGCACTGAGCCAATAGAAGTTACGAGAGGCTTCACTACCACAAGGCAGTCCATTCTAAGACAGCACAGCTCCCTTGACTATTCATCATTATCCATCACCTTTCTCATGAGAAGTAGAATTAATTTTGGAAATAGAAATTATATCTATTTATCTGCCAGGGACTTCAAAACTTGTGAAGAAGCTTATCCAGCCAGAAAACAAATCTCATATGTAAAGGCATAAGAGAGTCATTCAAGGTTGCAATGAAACAATGCAGCACTCTGTTTAAGAACCACAAGATATGCAACTCAGCAAACCACAGGTTTCAAAGCTTGTAAGGGATATACAGTGGTACCTCTAGTTATGAACTTAATTCTTTCCAGAGGTCTGTTCTTAACCTGAAACTGTTCTTAACTAGAGGGGTGTGCTTTTGCTAATGGGGCCTCTTGATGCCGCTGCACCGCAGGCACACAATTTCCGTTCTCATCCTGGGGCAAAGTTCTCAACTTGAGGGAACTTTTCCACGTTAGCGGAGTTTGTAACCTGAAGCATTTGAAACCTGAGGCGTTTGTAACTCGAAGTACCACTGTACTGTGGTTAACACATCAAGCCTGCATGCACACAGCAGTTTATTCTGTTTTCCTTTGGTTTCACTAACTGCTAATTTCTGCATTACATTTGAGATTTCACACAATGTAAAACCACTTCCAGAAATATAGCAGAATATATAGCACAAGCTTAGCACTCATTTCTGTGTCATTTGCAAATGGATTTTTTTCTTGAAACAAATAACATGAAAATGCGTGCCAAAGTTGTGCTACAGTCCGCTATTTTTCTGGATTTTGCTTTTACAGCCCGTGAAAGCTCAAATGCAGTTAATGCATTTGTTAATGCACAAATTAACAGCTGGGGAAACATAAGGAAAATAAAACAAACTGCCATGCTGTCAGGGGCTCAGGAGCAGAGGCACAGGGGAGAGAGGAGATGGAGAGCGAAGGGGAAGAATCTGAGGGCAGCGTAGGGGAGTATGAAAGTGGCCCGAGAGATTCCATGAGTCTCTCCAGCGAATCAGAAGATTCCCAGAGGGGGGCGCCGATGGCCAGGGCAAGGGGGGTCCCAGGGGGGACACACCAGAAACAAGGGGCCAGCGGGGACTCCCAAAGCAGCAGCGGGAGAGCAGGACCAGCTCCTCCACCAGAGCGTAGTGAGGGGGAAGAGTCACATGTATCAGGGCCAGCTTCTCCTCCAGCAGGGAGAGAAGATGAGTCAGGAGTGGCCACGCCTCCATCGCAGAGTGAGGGAACGGAGGGAGAGTCAGGTGCAGCTAGCCTCCCTGAAGGGGGAAGCAGTGACAGGAGCAGTGTAACGGACAGGAGGAAGGTGGCCGGCTGGGCGCGCGCGCCAAGTTCGAATGTACAGGCGCGCGGCACAGCAGGAAACCCAGATTGGGAACCAGGTCCTAAAGCCCGCCGGAGGGAGGGGGAGGACTCAGGAGACTCAGCGTCAGAAGAGTCTAGGAGAGGCGAGACCCCAGTGGACAGGCAGGCCCAGAGGAGAAGAGAGCAACGGAAGAGGTGGAGCAAGGCTAGAGTCTTAAACTGGTGTCTGGGGGGAGGAGATTCAGATGGAGCTTCGGCGGTCTAGAGTTTGAGACGTAGAGCTGCGCGCCGCGGCTGTGAAAGCGGAACTGAGCTTCAATAAAGACTGTTTTATATAACAACGAACTGGCGTTGGTCCTTTGTGAGCTGGGACCTAGGGCAGCTCTGACACATGCGAATGCAGCTCAAGTCGTACCAGATAATTGGTGCTTACCTAGATGAACAGTCTCAATTCATTCTGCATCACCTGAAGCCACAGGATGGAGAACACATTTAAGCATCATTTTTAAAAAATATATTTCTATATTCAACAAGAACCCAAGAGATGAACCTCTGAGGTTACAAAATTGATACACTTCCCTGCAATAAACCATTCCTTTCTTTTACTGTATGGCAAAATTCATGAGAACCAGCTCTTCACTACTTTGATGCTTCCTGAATATATGCTATTAGTTTTACTTCTCTTTGGCTATTCACTTTTTAAATCTTTTTAACACCTGGGTCCCCCCCCCCCAAGAAAAAAACTTTATCCTGTGGGTTCATCATGAATATTTTAATGTTCAAACAGTGCTTCTTAGTTTATGGCATTCATATCATAGTAATGCTGTGCTCCTTCCCTAACTGAAAGTATATGTGAAAGAACTCGGAGCACAAATTCCAGTGCAGGATGCAAATTCAAAAAGCAAGCCTCTGAGAATACTTGCAAATAAGAGAATGAGCCTCATTTTCTACAAATATCATTTAATCCCCATTTTTTGAAAGTGCACCGAATGCTGGTTGACAGGTGTGTGGGAGTGTGGCCAAACATATTGCTTTAGGAAGTCGAACAAACATTGCAGTAATTGGCCCAGCTGCAAAATAAAAATACATGCCCAATACAAATGGCTGGCTATATTTTGGAAGAATCATCAACCTGTGAAGAGCAGTAAAAAGCAACTATCACAGACAAGCCACGTCGCTTGGGAATACAGCCTTCATGCTATAGCCTGCAGCCATTATACTTCAGGCTGAGATCTTCTCAGATCTCAAGCTAAAAAGGGTCAGGCCTGGTTAACATTTGCAGGGGAAACATTTAATAAAATCCTGTTACTCCTGAAATTGGCACAGGTGCTTCCAGCAGGCAGTCTCTTTCTTCTGAATCGGTAATGAACCCATGTCCTTTTATAGTCTCGGAGGCACCAAGTTGCCAAATCAGAAAATATTTTCTTCTTTCTCATTATCTCCTTATAAAAACAACAACCCGAAAAGCTTGTTAACTAAACCCATCCCCCATTGGACCTCAATTCAGGTGTGTGTGTCTTTGTGGAAATATGTACCCCAAACCCCACCAACCTGGAAGTGAGCCCCATTGAATTCAACAGGGCTGAGTAGACATGGTTAGGATTGTGCAACTCAATTGCACTAGGGACCCATTGAAATCAATGTGAAATATTAGGCACAATGAATAGCTTAGGTTGCATTGGTTTCAGCTGGAACTCACTGCAACTAACTTGCTCTGGATCAATTACATTTCATCCTGTACGCACTCCAAGGTATGATGTGTAAGGGAGACAAATGTGTGTATTTTAGTAAAAAATGTGTACGTGCATTGCCAAATAAGATATGTACATTTAAGTCTCAGTTGGCCAGATGCTCTGTTTCAGGTGTGCATCTCTGTTTTCTCCATGCATCTCTGAAGCAGCCCTAAGTCCCATGGAAATCAGTGGAGTGGGACAGCTTAGTGCTGATGAGCAATTTGTGCCAATGGGTGCTATAAGCTATCTGCTGCTGTTAAGTGGCAGAGATGTAAGTATGTGTATACATCATCGGAAACATGGTGGATATAGCTCCCTGCTATATTCCAATGATATATGCAGATGAAAATATGTAGCTGTTGCATATACATATTAAGTTCTTAGATGTAAACATGAATGGTTTTATATGCATACTTTAGCTGAGAAATTAAACAAATTGGGTTGATTAGGTAGGTGAGGGGGATTCTAGGCATAGCTCAAATTGGATTGAACTGGGTTGACTGGGTCAGAGTGATCTGGGCCTGTCAGGGGATGTGGTGTCAGCAAGGCTGTCTTAAGCATATGCGGCACCAGGGTGCAAAGACCCCCCCCCCCAGGTTGCCCAGCCCCAGGTGTGTGGGAGGGTGGAGCCAGCCAGCCGCCTCAGAATCTCGCTGGCTCGGTCGCCCCCGAACTCACGGTGCAGAGCCGCCCGCAGCAAAAGAGCCTGCCGCAGCGCTCCAACCTATGGGCGGGGGCTTCCCCGGACTCAACTCTCGGGCCCCAGACTCTTGGCCTGGTGCCCCTGAGAGCCCAGCGCCTGGGTGCCCCACATCCCTAGCACTATGGGTAAGATGGCCCTGGGTGTGAGGCAGGAAGGAGAGGCAGGGGACAAGGGAGGAGAAGACAAAACCATGAAAAATGAGTAGGAGGAACCTACCAGAGAAGCTGCTTCTTCCCAAAAGAAGGGGGGCAGGGTAGATGCTTTGGATGCGGGGTACAGGCTTTCCTGCCCAAACTTTCCTTCTTTGTGCCCAATTCCCAGACCCCTGAAACAGCATCACACATATTTCACTAAGCAAAGATTTTGACCCTGTGAGGTGCATATTGCTGCTCCTTGAAAGGCCTCACAAAGTAGCAGCACAGCATAGGATAAAGCCCTCTTGCTCCTGGTCAGGAGAGCTGGGAAGGAGACGCAGCATCTCCCTGTCCCCCACCCCCTGCCCCAAACTGGATGTTTCATTGAAGTTTTTAAAATCCTACTTAAGCTCTAGCACACCATCTGAATTGACCTGGGAACAGATCACTGGTGAGAGGTCCCAAGGTCAGCACAGAAGCCTGGATTGAAGTCGCAGTGCTGGTCGGCAGGGAGTCCTCTATTGGGAGCCCCTAGTGTATACTTTAAAATGTAGTATCTGAAGCATCTGTTAGGCATGGCTAAATTCTGAACGATATCCAAGTGTGTTTTTTTAAAGAAAAATAACACAAAACAAAAACTTGCAGCCAACAGAAGTGGATGGACAAATAATCTGTCAATTTCAGTTTCCTCTCAATTTCTCTTTTTTCTGATCTAAAATTTAACTCTCTACATTTATGCAGCAATTTATGTTTGGTTTTTTAAAAGAAAAGCTCTATAAAAATTATTCAGCATTTCATTGTGAACTCCTAATACACAATTTTTAATGCGTTTAAAAGAGCAAACCTGAGAGCATAAGAAGAGCTCTGCTGTATCAGGCTAAAGACACCGTGGCCAACCAGATATCTATAGAAAGCCCTGGGTGCAAGAACGCTCTCTCCACTGAGGACTCTTAGCAACTGGTATACAGAAGCATACAGAAGCCCTTGCCTGACTTTGGAGGTAGAAAAAGCATAGCCATTCTAGCTAGTAGCCATTAACAGTCTTTTCTTTCTGTGCATACTTCCGTGGAAATATGCCATATTCAACCAAATGGGCAAAAAACACATATAGAACTGGCCTGTAAATCTAGATTATCAGTTGGCAACAGGATAACCTTCTTCCTTAACTCTAAACAATGCACAGACTATGAAAGAAAGCAGCAAAAATGGGGAATACAGAAAAATATGTGAGTACAAAAGAGAAACGTTAAGTCCTTTCCGAGGCTATGGGATAGAAACCCCTTAGCACATCACAGCTGGTGATGGCCTTACAATTGTGCTATAGATAGATCAATAGACTACAAGGTGATGATTGCTTTGCCATCAGGAATAAATGCTGTCACCAGAAGAAATACTGTCAGTGTTCTGTCCACAAAAAGAGAAGTAATAGAGCAGCTGTGTCATTTTTGTTGTCGCTGGGCTCGGCCTGATATATGTAGAGATTGACACTGTGAAATATTCCTGAGAAATTTCCCCTTAGCAGTCTGGGAGAGTTTTCACATTTACCCTAAAAAACGCTTACTGAGTCATTTGCACTCTGTGCCCTAAGACTTTCTGTCAGAAAAGAGGACAGCTGGGAATTTGGGTCTAGGAGAACGTGACTCTGGGCTTTCCTTTTTCCCTTTTGCTAAGTAACTTAAGCTACTGACATGTTAAGGTAAAAGGTAAAGGTACCCCTGCCCGTACGGGCCAGTCTTGACAGACTCTAGGGTTGTGCGCCCATCTCACTCAAGAGGCCGGGGGCCAGCGCTGTCCGGAGACACTTCTGGCTCACGTGGCCAGCGTGACAAGCTGCATCTGGCGCCGTTTACCTTCCCGCTAGTAAGCGGTCCCTATTTATCTACTTGCACCCGGGAGTGCTTTCGAACTGCTAGGTTGGCAGGCGCTGGGACCGAACAACGGGAGCGCACCCCGCCGCGGGGATTCGAACCGCCGACCTTTCGATCGGCAAGCCCTAGGCGCTGAGGCTTTTACCCACAGTGCCACCCGTGTCCCTACTGACATGTTAGCACCCTTTAATAAAGCATACAGGTTGAAATGCAAAAATGAGAACCTACAAACAGCTGCAAATGCTCCTGTACACACATATACATACATACACACACACACACACACACACAGAGAGAGAGAGAGAGAGAGAGAGAGAGAGAGAGAGAGAGAGAGAGAGAGAATATTGTGGGCTTTTAGAATACTTAAATTATTAGTAGAATTTAGTATGCACAACCCCTTCTTGTTTCAAAATAATAATAAAAAGTATTTTTATTGTTCGCTATGATAAGGAATAGTCCACAAGGCATGATAATCATCTTGTCTTCTTAAGATTTCTCAATCAAATTAAAGTCACAGAACACAACAGAAGCTTGATATTCTATTTGCTAAATGTCCTTGCACTTGTTTAGATTCCACTTATATAAACAGCTAAATCTTGAGAGCTTATAGTGAACAGACAGAATAATCAAGGGCCAGTGATGATCACTGGATCATTTTCAGTAGTGCTGAGACTGCTTCCTAAAAAAAGCATGAATGCCAAAGTGCACTGAAGAACACAAACACAACCCTTAGTTGTATTTTGGCATCTGTTGAAGACGTAATTCATTAAGCCAAGCATTTGCTGAGTGATATCTGACCTAGTTTTCTACTGTGGATTGCTGTGTTTATTATTTTAATTTATTGTTCTTTTAATATAACCCCTCCCCCATTTGATAATATAGGGTGATATATAAATATTGTAAATGCTGTAATGGAAATAAATAAAAGTATGAATGCGAACATTATCCAGTCCAAGTAAGTTTTCTAGGGGTGAGGAAACCAGAAACTCCTGTGACTGAGTGAGTTGGGACTGAGCTATCAGGCATATATTAAGATGAAGTATGGTGCTTATTACAGTGAAGTAACAGAAACCTGGCTGGAAGGAGAGTCCAGAGGTGCAGTTGGTGGTCAGTGGCCCCTCTAGCTTCATCCAAGTAGTATGGGTATTATTTTGCATATGGAGAAGACCCTTGTCAAGGAGTGTGTGAGGAGTGGGTCACTGGTGGTGAGGCTGAGACCATTGATTAAAGTGAGTACAGTGGTACCTCGGGTTACATACGCTTCAGGTTACAGACTCCAATAACCCAGAAATAGTGCTTCAGGTTAAGAACTTTGCTTCAGGATGAGAACAGAAATCAGACTCCCGTGGCGTGGCGGCAGCGGGAGGCCCCATTAGCTAAAGTGGTGCTTCAGGTTAAGAACAGTTTCAGGTTAAGAACGGACCTCCAGAACGAATTAAGTACTTAACCTGAGGTACCACTGTAACAACAACAGAGAGTTAATTGCTTTCCTGGGATCTTGAGCCTCTTCATCTGCCTTTCAAATTTCCAACACTGTTTCTGCAACTACCACTTCAACTGACTTGGGGCAAAGGGACTAAGCCCAGGTGATTTAAAGGCCACCAACTTCAAAAGAGGATTAGACAAATTCTCAATTGAATTCAAGCCACAGTCAGGACACTGGTCTACCTAACGTTGTGGTCTGCTTACATTTACTGTAATACAGAAAATACAGGCAATACATTCATAAAATATATTCCAAATATAGTCATGATCTGGTAGCAGCTGTTCAGGGTTTTTGATAAGAGTCTTTTCCAGCCCATCTCTACCTGGATATGCTTGGGGTTGATGTGGGATGTTTTGCATGCACAACATGTGCTCGGTCGGGTTCCTTCTGCTGGTCCACTTATAGAAAGAGCTTCACTGAGAAGAACAAAATAGAGTTCAGAATGATTTATGGCTATGTGTTGGGCTTGCCTACAGGTTGGCTTTAAAAACAAGCTTACAGCCCCAGTCAGTGTGAAATTTTAAAGCAGTGTGTGAATTGGACTTAAATGCAAATACAGTGGTACCTTGGGTTAAGTACTTAATTCGTTCCAGAGGTCCGTACTTAACCTGAAACTGTTCTTAACCTGAAGCACCACTTTAGCTAATGGAGCCTCCTGCTGTTCCCGTGCCGCTGGAGCACAATTTCTGTTCTCATCCTGAAGCAAAGTTCTTAACCTGAAGCAATATTTCCGGGTTAGCAGAGTCTGTAACCTGAAGCATATGTAACCTGAAGCGTATGTAACCCGAGGTACCACTGTAAGCAATTGCATGTTTCCTGCCAGCACCCACAGGAGGTGACCCTACTTTTCCAAAAATTGTCATGATTCTGTAGAAAGGTATTTTCTTTTCTGTTTTACACCATAAAATGTGAGTAAATGAATTTTATTGCTGACACCCAGAGGCAAAACAGGCTCAAAAAGGGTCTAAGGATACACAGTGAAGTTCTGTTGTAAAAGCTAAACACAGTTCAGCTGGGTCAAAACATATACAGGAAATTTCCTGGGAACCCCATGGAAAAAGGCTTTGCACCTAGTTAGAAAAGTATAGTAAATATATAAAACAAACTGAAGGGGCAATTGTATGGCCTCCATCTCTTCCTCTGACTCCTATGCCATCAGACTCTGACCACTGGTTCACAGTCTCCTTGGAGGATCAGAAGGAGATATCCCAAACCTTGAAATCCCAGGGCCCAGGAAAAAATAGCTGCTGCAAAGGAAGGCACTAGCTCTTTCAATGGCCGGTTGATGCATTGAGAGAATGGGGTCTCCCACCCATTAATACCTAGTCCAGGGTGTCAAGCCTGTCAGTTCCCCCAGGACATTGCTGGGACAACATGTCCATTGGGCCTCATCTTGCAGGATTACTAGCCATGGTCCTGAAACTCACATCTTCAAGGGACTGATTCTGCTTTACCTTACTAGGTTGTATGTTAGTCCTTCTCTGAGAGGACCCATTGAAATGAATGGGCATGACTCACTTAGGGTCATTAATTTCACTGGCTATACTCTGAGTAAAACTTATTTGGATGCAACCATTTGCGTACTTGGGACTACTGTCCCCCCCCCCCCCCCCCGTGTGCTTGAGTCATCAGCTCTCCAAGGTGGTGAGCATCCTCATGAAACAGGACAGGGGGCTGAAAAACAAGTTCAGTGGTAATCTCTTCTGACATATGCTTTTATTACTTTAGTATAATGTTAAGACAATTTTATAATAAAGCACTAGTGTTAAAAAAGTGGATTGGTAAAGGCACGCCCAACTGAAATATATAGAATTCAAAGAGCAATCTCAACTATGATGTAAATCACAAATTTATATGACAGACCAGAAAGCCTCTCAGACTTGTGGCCTTTCATGCCACAAGTGCCTATCTTTTCTTTTAAAGTGGCTCATACACATTTATTCCTTTGTACTTCTGTGCTGCATTTTATTTCTTGGTACTTTTCCAAGGGTTGGGAGTAGCTGTTGACTTCACAGGCACTTGCCAATAGGTGCCCTTGGCAGACCCCCCCCCCCAACAATCCAGTAGAGTCCAAACTCAAGTATTCTGCAAAGTTGCAGAATTACTTTTTCAGAGCTGATCACCTGAGGAAAAGAAAAGTAACATTTGTAAGAAATATGCTGAGATGCTTTGAAATTGGGGTAAACACAGAAAATGCATCCAGCCCTATGTAAAAGAAAACATTCAGTTGAGATCTGAGCACAATATGTATTCTTCCACAAAACATATTTTTACTATTAATTTTGCAAGCTGTAACCTTTTGCTTTCATTTGCATTTTATGGTAGCACAGCTGTATTAAAATGATTCACATGTTAATATACAGCCACACTCTCCCCTGTTGACAATCTAGTTAAAACATATCTTCTGCCCTTAAGGTAAGATATTTGTGATGCAAACAACCTGGTATTTCTGGTATCTGTTGAATAATTCTGTGCTATGAGTTGCTCATCAATTTATTCACTGCCTCAATTGTGGTAACCTCTTCACTGCCAAAAGGCAGGAAATTCAAGGATGCATTCTTTTACAAAATGTTCCTGTTTGTAAAGAAGGCAATCCAAACTGCACACATACCAGATGCATTCTTTGGGAAAATGGAAATGTACAGTCATATTCAGCACAGTAGCAGAAACTACATGTAATTGACCAGCACAGATAAGGGCACAATCCAAAGTCTTAAACCTCTTTCGCTGAAATCAGTGGGCTTTTAAAAGAGATTAATTTTGATTGGTTCTGTTTCCAAGGTGTTTTAGTTCCTATAAATCTACACAAATATGTCTAAAACCTGATGAGCAAAGTGCAAAATTTCATCTGTTTCCAAAGCCTCCCCACCTCCACCTACCCCATGTGCTTTTTAGGAAGAATGACTTGTATGCTGGCTTCTGACTAGATTCTTGATGCAGATTTGAGAACACTGCAGTTCATGGATGTCTCGTGATGATCCTGACTATGTCTTTGCATGCATACATTGACCCAGTTCACACATCATGGTAAACCATAGTTAATGGTTGTGCTAAGTAGTCCTTTCACTGCTTCTCTCGCACACTGCAAGAAAACTAAGCACGATTCCTGGCTTTGTGATACATACAATCTTTACCTTTTCTGATACCAGGTGATTGAGTAGGTCAGAGTTGTTTCACCTGAGATGTTCTACTTATTTACTTATGCATCTTTAAAGTTTTATTTCTACCCATCCTTCATCCGATGAGATCCCAGGTGGAATACAATGCCTGATAAATACAACAATAAAATGAAAAGCCAACATTAAAACTTGAAATGCAGCAGAAACTCCACAACATTCCAGTGTCTAAACATGGCTCTCACTTGTTCCATTTAAGTCTTTAGAGGTTCCTGGGAGCTTTTGTTTCAGTATTCAGTGCTAGCATAGAAGGCTGATGACCAAACATCTCAAGTGTCCAGAGGCTTGTTAGCAAAGGCTTGTCACTCCTAGAAATCTACGTGTCTCTGTACCGAGTCCTTGGGGCACTGATCCCGGTTGTGCAGCTGAACTCTGACGAGGGCTCCACATTGTCTAACATGACAAGGAGCTACATTCTCAGGCTAACAGGCAAAGAGTCACTTTCTCATTGGAATGGCAGCTTCCGTAATAGCAGGCGGGAGATAGGTATGTGTCCTACTCTCAGACAAATCTTCTTTGACTTCTCTCAGCAATTTCCAAGCTTATTTTTGGCAATGTTTTCTGACAAGGGTGGGACGGGGGATGGAAGATGCAGTACTCCTCATGTCACTAGGAGCAGAATTACAGTTCCATATTTGATTCTGTGGTATATTTCCTGCACTGTTTCAGCACACAGCTTAAAAATCTTTGGGCAGATTGACCCATGCATTTAAAGCGCATGACTTCCCCAGAGAATCTTGAGAACTGTTGTTTGTTGAGGGTAATGGGAACTGGAGCTCTGTGGGGGGAGGGGGAAGTACAGTTCCCATAATTATGACCTTTAAACATAGATTGGATGTACTTCAAAAGTATGGTGTGGATCTGCCCACAACGAATGTGGAGTCATGACATGCTGACACTAACGTCCCACTACAATCTTTCTCATGATTGGGGCTGCAATCCTATACACACTTACCTAGGAGGCTACTCTAACAGGGTTGAGCTTTCTAGTGCTGGTAGCTGAGCTCCCTGCTCATGGTAGATACTTTTCTCTACCATGCAAATTAATTTCCCTATCACAACATGTGGAGGGAGGCTCAAGCGAGTATTGCTCCTTGTCATGCACCCACTTTGAAGGCCTTATGATGCCACACAGCATCTTGGCCCTGGCTGTGGTTGGTTCAAAAAGGTTCAATATCATGAAACTTTTCACCCCTCCCCTGTTTCCCTTATTTTGTGTGGAAAAGGTTCAGCAAATAACTTTCAGCTCACCTCTGGTAAAATGCAGCTTTCATTGTAATCTACCAGAGTAGTTATGCCACTTTGCACAATGCAACACTATAAATCAATGCATAAACAACTTTCAAGATATGAAAATTGTCCAAATGTCACTGCTTAGGCAAAGATAATTGTCCCTGCATGCATTTCTGGATTCTTTCTTTCTCCACGCTGAAAAGAGCTATCATTCAACCCATCTTTCAATGGTACTTATATAAAGCTGGCTTAGATTATTTTCTCTATATTGGTTTCATATTACTTCCTCAGCCAGCTCTTTCTTTCTGCTAGTCTTTGTTGTTCTCTCTACTTCCCTCGGGACTTTGCTTTTAATTTGCATGATACCCATCACATCAGTTTGCTCTTCATTTTCACTACAACTTATTATCACCTTTCCATGATAAATGCAGAAGTCTACAATGTGTCACCCACATTAATAAGTGCCTACAAAACAAAATGCAAAACTATAACCCTAGCCAAGATGCTGATGCAAGGGGTTACATTAAGGGAATGAAAACAATGGGGCAGGGAAACAGTCACAAATCCAGATTAATAGGCTGATAATCATTGTTTTAATTAGGCACATCCCATGGTGTATATTAATGTACAGATAGAGAGGAAAAGGGGCCATTCCAAATTTTTTGAATTAGACTTTCTCCTTCTCTGGACTTAGCTCAATTTGATCCCAGATAAATGACGTCCGTTGATCCTATCACAAAAGCACAACAGTGAAAACACATGGGGTGGTGTTCAATGTTAGTCCTACTCAAAAGAACTTAATAAATGTGACTAAGTTAGGTTCATTTATTTCAGGGGTCTACTCTAAGTAAAACGTAGATACAACCCATAGTCATGGTTCACGTATAGCAATTGCATTTGGGTATAGCTTACATTTCTCTTTCTGGTTCTTCTTTTATTTACTTATTTATTTAAAAACATTTCTAAATGGCTTAATATATTTTTTAAAAAATTAAGATGTGTACAAAAATAATATAAAGAGCTTAAAAGGGTTCCCCTTCAAAAGTAAGAGTCCAAACTCATGGGTCAGGAAGCCTGGATCAAAAGATGTGTCTTCACAAGATGTCTGGAGCCACTGATAGAGGATACTTTCCATACAGCAGAGGGAAGGGCATTCCAAAGTGTAAGAACAATGGAAGAAAATGGGCACCTCCTTTTCATATGCTGTGCCACCTTGAAGGGCAAATGGGCAGGTAGAAAATGTGTGTTGAATACATGCAGTGCAGAGTTGGGTTTCTGCAGAGCAAAGTCTTGATTTTGCCAGCTTGAAGTCCTACACATGCCATCATTGCAAAGCTGCTCAATGGTGGCTGAATGTTATAGAATGCTGCGATGAACAGAATTGTAATGTGGGTGTATACAGAACCAGCACCTACCCAAGTTGAAGAGAGTAAAGGTAACATCCATAGGGTCTGACACTTCTTCCAAATCACCACTTGAACAGCCCTCAAGACTGTTGAGAAGAGAGAAGCAGCAGAATCTGCCCTCACCATCCCGGTGGGCCAATCAGGAGACAGCAGGCAGATGAGCCATTGATTTAATAGCAGTTGCAGCTGATGGAAGTTGGAGTCCAACAGCATATAGAGGGCCACAGGTTCCTCATCTTTTCCCTAAATCATGCCTTCTGGTGCACCCAAAGGTGAGCATTCTAATCTCTGCTTGAAATCCATGAAGTCAAGAATTTCTACAATATCTCTGGATTCCTTCTCCATATAATTTGAACTGAAAATGCTTAATCTAAATCTCATTTTCTGTACTTTTCAGCCTTTGGTTTCTTATTCTTCCTGCGATGTCAAAGCTACAGGGAGGATTAGTTGAACACACAGCCTAAGTCAGGGATGGGTAGACCTGCAGTGCTCCAGATCTTGTTGGAACCCAACTTCCATCAACCCAACCAGCACGGCCAATGATCAGGGATGATGGTGATTGTGGCCCAACAATATCTGGAGAGCCATAGGGTCCCCATTCCTGACCAAATCACACCATCTACACCAGCCAACGGATGCTTTCCATGCCTAGCAGCCACTCGGAAGCTGCCTACTTATACAGAGTGTGACCATCAGTCCATCTAGGTCAGTAAAGTCTACACAGACTGGCAGGGTTTCAAACTGGTGTTTCTCCCAGCCCTACCTGGAGGTGTTGTGGACCAGAGACTTTCTGTTTGCAAAACAGATGCTCTGCCATTGAACTGCCGCCCTTTCCCCATGAGCAGTGGATTCTTCAGAAAGTTTATGCTCACAGTAAGCTTCAGTAGAATTGGACAGATTTTAAGTCAGGCACAGCCCATGGCGTATGTATATCAACTTGGAAAGTAACAACAGCAACAATCCTGGTCTTGCAGTAATAGGGATGAGTGTGATGAACAACCGTCCTCTCCTTCTTTAGATACCTGGTCCTTTGTGGGACTCAGTAAACATAGCTTGATCCTTCGCAGCACATGTCAAGCTGAAGTTGTGTCTCCCCTATGGAAAAATAATAATAACGTGGTTTCTCTGGCAGTTCATTTCTCTTGATAACAGAGAAAGTTGAGACTAGTTCATCTGTGTCTGTGCATGGAGGGAGGGGGGAGTTGCATCATTAAAACTTTGCTTGGGTTAGGAATATCTTTGATAATTGGAGGTTAGCACTGCTGTGTGCTTGCTGCTCAGCAAAAATATAAAAAGCTCCTTAAAATATTTGATCTAGGTATTGCGTATGCTTTTTTTCTTCTCCTCCTCCTCTAACATCCTCTGGCTATCTAGCAAGTGATAGTTTACAGATAATAGTTTCCCTTTTGAGTTTCCCTTTCATGTGTGCTAACGGAGAAGAGCTCACTCCTTTCTTTGCCGATGAAACTATGTCTTCCTACTTTGGTAAATTCTTTGACATTCTTTCCCTCCTCCCTCCAGTGTAGCTCTCTTCAGTGCTTGTACCCATCAATACAATAACCATTTCTCTTAATTATCCCTTAATCACACTTACCAGTAATAGTTCTAAATAATTTATTGATTTTATTTATTTGTTTATTGTCAATGTTCCCATGCTGCTGCTTCCTACATATAGTCACTTTTTTGTTGCAAAAAAAGCTTATTTGTTTATATAAATCGCTAAGCAATCAAATCTTCCTAAATAGTTTTAAGCATTAATAACAATAAAAAGACTTTCCATTTGCAAACCTGTGGCTATCAGGCTCACAGATGTAGAAGCCCCCTGTCCAGTTGGATATTCATCCCATCCCCTAATGTGGTTAGAATGGGGCCTTTCCCATCCATCATAAACCTGTGTCCAGCCCTGTCACTCCTTAACCATTGAAGGATCAGCAGCAGCAGGGATCTTGTACAGTATTCTAAATAACATGGGGAGCGCCTATAAGTGCAGCCAGTCTAATGTATGGCTGGGTGGGCCTTGGAGGACAAAAGAGAGGGCAGGGCCAACAGTATTCCAGTGATGCCATTCCAATCACACGGGGACTCCAATAGGACTTCAGACTGTAGACTAGATGCCAGCCTATAAGCTTCCTGTGCTTTATTCTTCCAGATGCTTTTTTCTCACTGTTGTTCCCAAGTCTTCAAAGCACAGATGTTGTCATTTTTGACATCTCAGGTGCCAGCATGAAAACAGAGGATAGATGGAAGCAAGAAATGGATGCACTGGGTGGTGCAACAAGCCTGTTAAAAGTGTTGGCCTGAGCCTGGGGAGAGGAGCATTTGTGTTCTGCTCCTGCAGCAAAATGTCTTGACATGTCACAGAGGCAAGTTACACACTCATCTGCTTGAAATAATTCCTTTCAAAAAAATTTACAGGTGGTAGAAAGAATTAATGACCACGTGATAGTGATAGTCATGGACAGCAGTGCGATTAAAGCAGTGAAAACTTCCCCTGCCCTGCAATATTCTTTTTGCACTCCTTTATCCTGGTGTTACATGACTTTTTTGTCATTACTTTATATTTTTCTTCTTCAGCTATGTGCCAAACAGAAAACTGAACAATCATCACTATTGCATATATGTTGTTTTCCATACTAGCAATTTAGTCTAGAATTAACATCCTTTGTTAACTCATTGTTTACAGAGAGTCCAGATAACATCACTGACCAACTGTTGCATCCCAGTGTCTACCATGTTGTTCTCCCTTTTTTCAGATCAGATTTGTGGCCATTTTTTCATCTTGAAAAGCACTTGCAGTGACAGCCTGTCCTGTACAGAGTGTGCGGGCAAAACTTAGTCACCTTCATAACTGGATTTCATAATTTATAACTGGATTGATGGGTGGGGTGCAAATTTCAATGCTTAAAAAAAACAAGGATTGAAGATTTCAGTATTACTGTCCCTTTAATTAATTACTGTCACTTCATTCATTCACCTTTATTTTAAGTTAGCTAATTAGTTACGTGGTTCACATGCTGTAGCCATGAGATCAATGGGTTGCTCAGTTATTGTTCCAGAAGAGGAGGATTATTAGTTTCCTATTTGCAGGCAATTATTTCCATTTCTAAAAAGTATTATTAGTAGTAGTATTAATGCATTTTCACAGTCTATAATTCCATTACCCATCTCAATGTCATTTCAACTTCAACTATCTTATTAGATATTACTTCAGATGTAGGACAGTGGGAACACGGAGGTCCACACAGAAGGGCCAGTGGTCAAAAAACAATATGATGTTCACCAAGCTCTGGTTGGCTATTACATCCAATCCAGGATGTGCAACCATGGCTGGGTGTTATGCTATCAATGCAGACCAAATATGCCCACTACTCTGCATATACAGGGATGACAGTGGGTTGCATTACCACTTGTTGTTAGATATGTTCAGGAAAAACTGGGACAGCTCTTCCATGCCATCTAGAACACTATGGATGAAATATAATCCAATCCAAGGCTATTGCTGATTGCTGGAAATATGCCTTGACTGCATCAAGACTAGGTGACTGTGATGCACTTTATGTGGGTCTCCCTTCAAAGAACATCTGGAAACTTCAACTGGTTCAGAATGCAGTGTGCAGACATTTAACAGCATATTATTTCTGCATTATAGCAACTTCACTATTTGTTGCAAGAGTCACCAGTATGGCATCTGCAGGGACATATGGATTCATTGATGCTTTTCTTGGTGCTCACATGGTCCTCTGCACCTCCATCTGTTTAGCCAAAATTAGGCTTGAAAAAAGCATTCTGTTGTAGACAGTATAATTGGTCATGATGTGTATTTGGGGTGTGTATGCCCACAACAGTTTCGCCAGTTTGCAAATGTGCCCACTGCCCCCCAAAGGTTGGTAACCCTTGGTCTACTGGTTCATTTGCAGAAACAATTCCAAGCGGTCCTTACCTTTAAAGGCTAAACTGTTTGGGACCATGATGCTTAATGCTCATCTCTTTCCATTTAGCCTGTCCATCTGCTGTGCTCAGAGGGAAAGGCTCCTCTGACTGTCCCATCAGTATCTGAGTCACAGCTGATGCGAATGAAGGACCAGGAATTTTCTGTGGCAGTGCCAAGGATGTGCACCAAGAGATTTAGCTCACCTCTTTTTATGATCTTCTGCCAGGATTTAAGACTTTTTGTTTTGTCAGTGTGGTATTTTGATTTCTCTCTCTCTGGTATATTATGGGGCAATCATAACAATGTATGTACGTCTCACCAAATTCAACAGGGCATCCACCCAGATAGGTGGAGTTAGGATTGTATTCAATGGACTTGAGTAACATAGTTCCATTAATTTTAGTGGGTCTACTCTGAGTAGGAGTTAGCTGGACACAAGCCTTCATTTGTAATACTCCACTGGAGTGGAAAGGGTGGATGAAAATGCTGAAATCAATGAATAGATGATTTTTTTAAAAAAATCATTTAGGCTATCACGTGATAGCTGCAGCTATCCTGTAAGGAAGTAGGTATTTTAGAGGACTCTCCCTGAGAATACAAAATAAAACAGTATAAATAAATAATAATAATGCTCTGCGTTATAGAAGATTCACCCTTCATTAACCAAAGCAATATGTGGAACCTCTCTCTCTCCAAGCAACAGTTTTCTGTCATGTCAGTAATCAGCAGTATGAGCAGAATTGCAGAGAAAATTGCCAGAACATCTACAGCTCCCCCAGTTCTCTCCTCA
The DNA here is from genome assembly GCF_964188315.1 of Podarcis muralis. Classification (NCBI taxonomy): domain Eukaryota; kingdom Metazoa; phylum Chordata; class Lepidosauria; order Squamata; family Lacertidae; genus Podarcis; species Podarcis muralis. The sequence goes on along the minus strand of NC_135662.1, from coordinate 43,706,727 downwards.
GTTCCCTGAAGTCATACTTCATGCTATCAAGTACTAAACGTAGGGTGACGTTTAATTTACAGAGCAGATTATCCATCATTCCCAAACTGTGCTATACAACTTCAGGACGTTGCTACCTAACAGTTTGATGGCCAGTTATTGAGAGGAGACTCTATAAACTGCAATCTGGCCAATTTGAAATAATAAATTAAAATGTAGCTCAGGTTCTTCCATCTGCTCCCAAGCTTCCTTATCGTTTTCAGGGCTTTACAATTACCTCCTCAGCTGCCTTCCCTGCTTTCAAATGCATCTCCCTTTTCCCATTTCAGTAAAAGAAAACCAAATAATGAACCCAGGAACTGCTATACTGGGTCAGAGAAATAGTTCATCAAGCTGTCTCAGGAAGTGGCCAGATTCAGATATTTTGTGTAGTTTTAAATGAACAAGGTTACTTGACTAAACATGGGGGAAAGAATGAAAGTGACTGCTAGCTGATTCCACAACTATTTTCCTAAGGGAAGCAAAAGGTTGTGTTGCCACCAGGAGAAATAGATGAATCTGCCAATTTTGGTTTCTCTCATTTTTTCATTTTTCCAATCCTAAATTTCTTCAGCAATTTGTATGTTTTTTTAAACCCTCATGCAAATTCACCTGCATTTGCATGCAAATTTCTCATGATATAAGCAATATACGGTATACGCATCTCTGCAAGCAACTTTCCCTAATATAATGCATTTTTATGCAATTTCCCCCCTAATGTATGATGCGAACTCAGTCGCAAAACTAAGAGTTGTGCAAATATCAAAGAATAATTGTGTTTCATTTAGCTGGCAGAATTAATGTTGTTGTGTCCTTAAAGGGTAGCAGGACATACCTTGCTCTTCCTATTTGGCTATACTGCATTGCTCCCCTCCTCTAGAAAAGAAAAGGAAATAACAGGAAGTTGCTGTTAGTTACAGCACTGGATTTACCTAAGGTAATTTGCAGCCTTTCTCTCTGAAACACTATTCTTCCCCCACCCCCCAAAATCATACACAAGCTAGGCCAGATTTTTCCCTTTCCCCCAAACAGACCATTTTAGTCAACTGGATTGCATACTGGTCAATGCTAGTCAACTGTCAATATTAAATTTACATACATTTAAATAATTGAAAATAAATAAATGACCATTTAAAAAAATACATCTGAGGCATAAGTTAGCCGTAACTGGAATAACCTCCACAAATGCAGTATTAACAAGCCAACTGTTTCATAATTTAGAGATGCACACATATTCCAGGGAATAAAGATTGCTTAAAATGCCTTGGTAAATGGAAATATCTTGGGAAGAAAGCATTTGTTGACTTAATTTGCATGAAAGATTCATGCAGAAGTCTTCACAGTAACAGTGGTAGGATATTTACCTTACACTATGAAAATAATGTAAGAAGGCAGGTGTGTGGTGTTGTTTTTTAAAAAATAGCATTGCCCAATAAATAAGCAATGTTGTACACGTGTGTGTGTGTGTGTGTGTGTGTGTGTTTTGAGGAGATATTTTCATTTCTGCATCAGAAAGCTCTGTAGTACAATGAAAATAAGGGTTAAACTCAGAAGCACAATGGGCCAGCCATGTGTAGAATTGTAAATAAAATGAAAGAGACCTTTTGTGCCGCTGACAACATGGTATGCAAAGTCACAGGGCATAATATTTTAAGAGGATTACAGCTAAAGCTTTGGAGACTTTGAAACGGCCCAGCCAACCTTGTGCGCTTTTCAGTTTAAATGGGTGCACAGGACACAACACAGCTTTGCTAGTCATTCGGAATTCAGCTGCACTGGCCAAGAGGGGAAAAGAGATGGAGAAAATCTTGGGGTATGATTTAAAGTTAAGCACTTTCAAGGGCCGTTGGTTTCCATAAGAGAGAGGTAAAATACATGCTTAAATTCCCTATTGGGCTAGGCACTAAAAAGTGCTTAAGTTCGGCAGAATTGTGCCTTAAAGGTTTCTCCGTGTCTCTCTTTTCCCTTGAAATTAATCTTCCTTTGGAAAAAGTGAAATCAGAAAAGATTGTTACTAATCTAATGCTAATGTTTTTCTCATTGCCTTCCAGCTCCAGGGAGGTGACTATCTGCAGCAGGGAGACTTTTGTACCTGGAGAGGCTCCCCATATTTCAGAACTCTGAATATGGATTCTAAAATGCACAGGGAGTGCCTGTGAATAGAAAAGTCTCCCCACTGTAGACAATCACTTTCCTGGAGTTGGAAGGTAATGAGAATATTAACCAGTGGGGTTGTACAGCAGCTGCTCACAGATGAGTAGCTGAAAGAAAAGAGTAAGACTCTACGATAACTAGGGATGACGGTGAGCAAATGAGGCCAGTGACATGTTCTTAGTGTACAGTGGTACCTTGGTTCCCAAATGGCTTAGTTGTCAAACAAATCGACTCCCAAATACTGCAAACCAGGAAGTAAGTGTTCCGGTTTGCGAATGATTTTTGGAAGCCAAACATCCGATGCAGCATTTGAGTGCAGGAAGCTCCTGCAGTCAATTGGAAGTTGCGCCTTGGTTTTTAAACAATTTCAGGAGTCGAACGGACTACCAGAACGGATTAAGTTTGAGAACCAAGGTACCACTGTATTGTATGGGGACTATTGATCTCAAGGGCAAATCTACTACGAAACGAATGAAGCTTGAACCCATGTCTCCCAGATCCTAGTTTGACACTCTAACCACCAGGCCACCTGGATGCAGGTGATGGAGGCTTGTAAAGGAATATGAGGAAGAGTGTGAGATGGGATTAGATGCAACACAGCTTCAGCTACATGCTATTAGTCCTAGCAAAACATATTGTGAAATGTACTTCCCAAACGTTTTTATGAACTTAATGGTATTGACATAAAAGGCCTGTGCTTTTGTGTTGGTACACACACACACACCCCTGCACCTCCACCTAGGCATAGGGAAAGTAAATAATGGTTGAATGGCTATTTGATGACTGTGTGTTTAATCCAAAAACACTCAGGCTGGTCGCTTCCAGTTCTCCTTGGTCTCTCCTGTCATGTCCTTTTAGCTTACTAGTGGCCAGCATTTACTCAGACTAACGAGGTTCATGGGGAGATAAAGCCTTCGGTTGACAAAATGGAAAATGAGCTATAAAAGTAACACATTCTCACCATCACCACTGCCATGTCCTCAAAGATTGCATTTTAAAGCAGTTTGCGGCTTCTGCCGAAGACATAATTCACTGTTGAGAAACATGAGAGGAGTAGAAGCCTCTCCTTAAAGGATCGTTCCCTGATACACAGCGCCAAGCAGCTCTCTGTGCATTTCATTTGAATAAGAGACACAGTGACAGCTAAAAGCAGAGCTGAAACAATCTGTCACTGTAGGCGTGTGGCTTTCTCCAGATACAGTTCATTACGTTGCATGGCTACTTCCATTTCCTCATGAGTTCAAAACAGGACAAGGAAGACAGTACATGCAGCAGAGACCCATTCAGGCTGAACTGCTAACAGCAGGAATATTTTGACTTGGATTTAGAACACATGCCTGAAAGATATGTAACAAACCTCAATGAAGAGAAGATGCAAGAGTTTTCCTGCAAAATTAAGTTGCATTATAATTAATTATTGCATTTATCAACTTATCCTCCAAGGAGCTCAGTCAAGGTGACATGCATGATTTCCCCCCTCTTTACTTAATCCCACAATGACCCGATGAGGTTGGTAGGGCTGAGAGTCAGTGACTGGCCCAAGGACACCCAATGAGCTTCATGACCATGCAGGGATTCACACTCTGGGCTCCCAGGTCTGGCTCTTGTTTTAATCAATTCAAGGCCAATTTATAGTTTCTCATTGGTCCAGTTTCACTAATTCTACAGCCCAAGCTCCACTGGTGATGCCTGTATCCCAAAAGAGTTGCCCATTAAACCTGAGATGGTGGGACCCGTGGTCCAAAAATTGCCCTTCTGGAAATTGCTTCCTCTTCATGTGTGTGCACAAGAGGAGGAGAAAGGATGGGGAAATAGCAAGCTGCCTTATACCAGTTCAGACCATTGGTACATCTAGCTCAGTACTGTTTATTAGCAGTGGATCCCCAGGGTTCCAGAGATGGTACTCTCCCAGCCCTCCCTGTTGATGCTGGGGATTCAAGCTGGGGACTTTTGCATGGAAAGCAGATGCTCTACTGAGCTATAGCTCTTCCACAGAAAGTTGTAGGCCCTTTGGCTCCACCTTCTGTCAGTTCTAGCTCCACCCACCACTGGCTACAGCCCACAGTAGACCGGTCCCATGGGTCTGCACCCCTGCATTAAGCACACCAACCACTTTTGGCACTGCAAGTCTCCATTCCCCCCTTTACCCACAAAGAGGTGGGAAAGCTCAAACACTGTTATAACGAGAGATATTTCTAAAACAGCATGCAAAACTGTCACAGAGAAAGAGAGAGGCATTATATTGTGCGTTTTATAAATCCCATTATAGATTCCTCTTAATTTAGCAACACTTGGAAGTCTAATCAAGAAGTGCTCACCTCTCATGGGTTTCTTTCAACAGCATCTTTTATGTGTCAACAAAGTGCATTTTCTTGCTTAAATCTACATGGCATCAATATAATAGCACCTAACAAAATGCTTTGAGAAGAGCAAGAAAATTAGCTTCTCTGGAGTTGGAAGTGTATTATGGGTAGCAATTAGGAAATCTTTGCATCAACCATAATCCAAATTGTAAGCTTTAGTGCACCTCTGAAATGAATGAGTCTATATGTAAAATTAAGGTAGATATGCTTCCTAGGAATTGAGCTCCACTTATGCAGAACAGGAATGTATTAATTTCTCAAAGCACCAGAGGGAGCTTCTTCTCAGCTTAGGACATGGCTGAGATGGACATAATGGTGGTGCAGCCTCTGCTGCTTCAGCTTTTGAAGATTCATCCATGCATTGCCAAAAAAGCAGGCAAAAGAGGTCACAGATCTGCACAGAATTGGAATAGATGAAAAATTGGAAATAATTGGTATTATTTAAATAGAAATGCATTGCTGTCCAGATGCTAAATCTTGATGTGCAGTTTCAAGGCCCCCTTTTCTTAGAAACCGGACTTGGACTTGACAGCCCTTCAAATAAAGGACAATGGACTATCCTCTGACAGCTCTTCTGAAGTAAGACTGCAAAGACTCTGTAAAGTGGGACACAAGGCCACCCTTCTGGTGGTGGTATAAGGGCCAAGCCAGCACTGGTTGATGGTTGTGGTCAGAAATCTCAACTCATCTTTCTTTTTGCCCATTATCTCATGCCTCTTTAGTCAGGATCAGGGCCCTTTCCCCATTAACCCCACTTTTTAAATAAATTATTCCTTTCCTTTCCCTACCCAACCTCACCACATCCACATGACATTCACCTAGAAATCTTGTTAATTTCATCTGCTAATTTATTTCAGCGGAAGCTAAATCTGGCTACATCACAACCCCATCTCAAAGTTCTGTTCCTTTTTGGCACACTTTTGAATTTATACTGGTATGTGGGCGCACAGGTACAGAGCTAGTGATTTCTTAAAATAAATGTGCAATGAATTGCAACAAGGATCCCTGAATGTCCCTTTTCTCCACTTCACCCTGTTAGCTCAATTAGTTTGACTTTTCTGCGTGGTGAGGATCAAATGAAAAAATATGCAGAAAAGTAATGCTGCCTGCAACCCCAATCTCTGAGCCCTGTGAGATTCCAGGGTTTCCTTGGAATGAAGGACTGTAGAGACTGTGGTGTCTTTATGATATATGGTTTATTTACACATGTATACAACCTGAGCCAACAGTGGAGGGGTTCATGAGGGTCTTGTTTCTCCTGTAGTCACAGCCTTGGATTCAAACAGATATCAAACATGGTTCTGTCTCTCTGTCTTCACCCAGATTGCTGCTCTGTCCCACATCACTGCAACTTTTAACTCTAAATTCTGGTTCTGTCTTTCTCACTACCCAGAGTTGAGGGAGGGGCTCCCACCCATTTGCCATCTCACACAGAGACCCTTCCTTTGTTCTCCTTACACCTCACCAGGAAGCTGGCCTGGCTGTTCCAGGAATTAGAAGACTTTAGTAGATTTTAACACTTGTTGGATCCCGTGATTAAAAGGGCCTGGCATACATCTTAATACCCCCATCCAAACTCATAACAGTAACATAGTTCCAGGGCCTGATCCTGGCCATTTCAGGGGCAAACTACCTAATGCATAGCTCACCTGCAGTCATCTGTTTTGGATGTTGAAGGTCCCTGGTTCAATCCCTGGCCCCTCTATGTAGGGCTGGAAGGGACCCCTGTTTGAAATCCAGGAAACCCACTGCCAGTCAGTTTAGATATTACTGAGTTAGTAGGAGCAATGGTCCAATTCATTAGATAGCAGCTTCCCATGTCCCAGAAACATCTCTTGTTATCTCAAATTAATGATGGCCATTGCAGTTATGATCAGAATCACAGTTGCATGGGAGAAGGTTTATTTTCTCTCTTCACAGCTGTGTTCCCCTTATCCCCCCCCCCCAAAAAAAACCACCCCCTCTGAATATCAGCTTCCCTCCTCTGGCTACAAAGCTCAATAAAAAAGGTTTCCTTTGCTTCCAGTTGTGATACATAGCTGCACCGGCTAGGTGGGGGAATTTTTGGTGGAAGCCACAACTGGGAAAGAAAGGGAGAAGTCTCCTCTCCCTGACTCAGATGCTATCATCCCAACACCACCCAGAGTGTGCTGTGGCTGCAATTAATTTAAGAAAAACATATTCAGCACGGTGTGTGGCTTGACCCACAGACAGAAGCCTTCCCAATAATAAAGAAAAGAGGACATCTACAAGAAGAGCTGTCATGATGGTACCGCTGTATAAAACGCTGGTTTAAAAATAAGCATTGGTTCTCCCCCACCCATCTTCCCCGTTCTCTTGTTGTAATTCCCCTCCCTTGCTCTTTGAAGTCATTTTGACCTCTGCCCACTTTTCAGAATCCCCAACACTGCAGACTTAGCCACACACAGCTCTTCCAGAGTACTAACACCTTATGGCTTAGTGTTAGTAATGGGCTGGCCTAGGCCAGATGTCCATGCAATGTGAAGAGATTTGGCCCAGGTCACTTGGGGGAATTCTGCATAAGCAAAACCCCAGCACTTGTCAGCCGTGTCACTCTCCAACTTGGATCGGTTTGATGTATTTTTCAGCAGCAATAAGAATAATACATATAACAATCAACTTTGACATTTGGCCTAATGGTTTAGCTAAGTGGTTTGGAAAGGGACAACACTCTTTGAAACAAACACAGAAATATTTAATAACTTTCTTAAAAGTCACACTTTAACCTTGCGGGTGACGCTGTGGTCTAAACCACCGAGCCTTGGGCTTGCCTATCAAAAGGTTGGTGGTTCGAATCCCCTTGATGGGGTGAGCTCTTGTTGCTCGGTCCCAGCTCCTGCCAACCTAGCAGTTCAAAAGCATGCCAGAAAGTGCAAGTAGATTAATAAGTACCGTTCTGGCGGGAAGGTAAACGGCGTTTCCGTGCGCTGCTCTGGTTTCACCAGAAGTGGCTTAGTCATGCTGGCCACATAAGCCGGCTCCCTTGGCCTGTAAAGCGAGAGGAGCATCACAACCCCAGAGTCGTTTGAGACTGGACTTAACTGTCAGGGGTCCCTTTACCTTTACCTAAACAGACGAAATAGAATGGATATTGATCTTACATTACCAAAAAAAAAACCCCCACTCCCAGCCTCTTCTGAGAGTTACCCTCTCCCGTTAAGGAAACAATCTGAGTTGCCCTGCCTAGCTAACCCCTGACTCAGCCATAGCCAGGCTCTAAACGTATCCCTATCTAAGCACTTTCCAAGCCCTAACTCACTGACAGACAAGCCCTATCCGAGTTCTCACACAAGCCCTATCTGACAGTTTTAACTGTCAGGTTCTAACTTTTAATTCCCTACTCTCTCCTGATTAGATGACACTCCACCCAGCCCTGATTGGTTTCTGGGTCACCAGGAGGCTGACCCAAGGTCTATCTGTCACAGATGCTTTCTGACACCCCTAGACAGAAGCCAAGCTTATTATCAAACTACATGAAACAGTCCCTCCAGGCAACGTCTGGGTAGCAGGCTTGCTATTTTCTTCTCTCTAATCCTCATCTCTGTCATTGTTTGCTGAAGAAATCAGTTTAACCCAGAGCAGGAAGGTGTAATTTTGACTTTGGGCTCAGGTATAAAAATTTCTACAGTCACTACTGAATCAAGCATTATATGAAGTGTAATAAAAATTGAACTAAGACTTAACACCCTGGCCTATCTTCAAGGTTCCTCAAACACATCAGATCAGATGCATACAGAAATACACCAGGAGTGGATCTGGCACATTGCAGTGGGATGGAGAGGAGGAGAGAGCTCTCGTGATGCTCTTGTTAAAATCCGATCCTTTTATATCATGGAAAATGTGTAGATAGTCCTTTCCTTCTGAAACAAGCTTCTCTCTCCCTTTCTCTCTCTCTCTGCATGTTGCCAAATTATCACTGCCAAAAAAAAGCACCTTTTATCTCCGGGGCTCCACAAAGCTCTTCTGAAGTATGTATTTGCCTTGGAAATGAAACAGGTTGCATTTGGTGCAACTTATTAAAAATGTTTTCTGGGATGAACTGGTTTGAATGGATGGATTAATATGAATGTTTAAATTAAGATGCTCCAAGTTTGCTGTTTTCTTTGGAGGCGGGGGAAGGGGATTGCAAAATTATATAAAATCCCAGCTGGCTTCAACCCAATGTAATTGAAGGAATGCATTCTTTCATATACTGCATTCCTTGCATTCCTCCATGTTTTGAGATTTAGAAGTGACATTCTACCTTATTGAAAACTTCAAATGATAGAGAGCACATGGGAAGGGAGAAGGATCATTGCAGTTGGCCATGCCCCCAACCTATCCATCTTCCATTGAAATGCCTGTGTATGCAATATATGTCTATGTGCAGAGGTTTCTGTGTGGAATCCGAAAAGCACAGTCCGCAACTACAGAGAGAGGACCCAATACATATACAGTTGTATATTCATAAGCTCCATAGTGGATCTTCAACCAGTGTACACATGGCCCTCCCTCATGTGCACTTGCTTAATGTAATTTGAATGACTGCACAGGTTTTGGTTTAGGATGAGGGATCCTTCGGGATTAGGGATCTTCTAGTGCAGCTGTGAGGAACCTTTGGTCAGATGTTACTGAACTACAGCTCCCACCATCCCTGGCCATTGGCAATGTTGGCTGGGGCTGATGGGAATCGTGTTCAGCAACATTGGGAGGGTCAAAGCTTCCCCATAGCTGTTGTGCTTAGATCCAAGCCTTTCCAACTTGCCATAAATCTCCAGTAAAGAAATAAGCAATGAACTGGCTGCCTATTGTTTTATCTCGAGCATTAACTTAAAAAAACAAACATTTTGCTCTTCATTTCTCTGGAAGCCATTGCGTGTTATTTCTGTATGCTAACCTACGGTACCTTACTTTTTGGTTGAGTAAACATGTGTGTAAGCCTGTTTGTTTCCTTTTAAACTTCACTGTAATTTTAAATTGTTGTTGTCAGGGGTTCAGGAGCAGAGGGACAGGAAAGGGAGGGATTGGAGACCGAGGGAGAGGAATCCGAGGGAGAGGTCAGCGATGATAGCCATCCGAGGTCTCTAAGTCTCTCCAGCGAATCAGAGGATTCACAGAAAGGAGCTCCCGTGGTCAGAGCTAGGGGGTTGCCAGAGGGAACACCCCAGGAAGGAGGGGCCAGAGGGGACTCAGAGAGCAGCAGCTGGAAATCGGGACCAGCTTCCCCACCGGAGAGCAGTAAGGGGGGGGAGTCCCAAGCATCGGCAGCAGGCAGCTTTCCGTCAGCGGAAGGACATGAGTCAGGGTTAGCCACGCCTGCATCAGAGAGCGAGGAAACGGTCAAAAGGAAGGTCAGGGGCAGCGCGCGCGCCCCTAGTTCAAATGTACAAGAGGGGGGCGCAATGAGCAGCCCGGAGAGGGAGCCGGGTCCTAAAGCCCGGCGAAGAGAGGGGAGGAGTCCGAAGGGTCCGCTTCCGAGGCGTCCAGGAAGGAAGGCACCCAGGGGGGTAGTAGGACCCAGAGGAGGAAGGAGAAACGTAGAAGGTGGAGTAAGGCTAGAGTCTTAAACTGGTGTACAGGGGGCGGAGACTCAGACGAGGCTTCGCTGGTCTAGGGTCTAGACGTAGAGACGCACGCTAGGGTTTGAAAATGGGAACTAAACTTCAATAAAGATTTTGTACAGTTCTGCTGGCTAGCGTTGGTCTTCTGTGAGCTGAGACCTGGGGGCCGTCTCTGACAGTTGTAAACCACTGTGAGGCCAGGACATTGTATATAATATTTGAACTAGAGGAAGCCAGGGATGATGGGGGTTGTGGGCCAAAACATCTGTCAATTTTGGTTCTCTCAGTTTCTTATTTTTCCAGTCTTAAATTTCATTCTTTATACTTCTGCATCAGTTTTTTGAGGAGTTTTTTTTTAAAGTCCTCATGAAAATTCAGCAGCATTTCAGTATGATAAACTGCATATATAATGTGTTTATTAGGAGAAATTACTAAGGCATACATTTTTGCAAGCAATTTCCCCTGATGTGATGCATTCTTGTACGTTGTTTTAACATATTCACTGGTAAGCACACTTTCCCCTAACTCAGCCTTCCTTAACCTGTTGCCTTCTAGACATTTTGGACCACAACTCCGCGTGCCGGCTGGGGATGATGGGAGTTGTAGTTCAAAACGTCTGGAAGGCAACTGGTTGGGGAAAAGACTGCCCTTATGATGCACTTTCATAAACATTGGCTGGTGAACTTGGGCTTCCAAGTCCATTTAATTGGAAGTGTGAATCACTTGTGCTCATCACATGCTCCAGCATGGAAGTATAAATCAAATCTATGCGAGATCCAATGTGAAGCTGTTTTAAATAACATCACAGTCAAAGGCTGTGTGCTGATCCGACTGGGCAGAAAGGCATATCATGCCACTTTTTATTTATGTTTGCCTTTTGTTTTCCACTGTTTTGCCAAGGACCCTGCAGCAGAGTTCAATGATAGCTGGTAGTGTTTGAGAGAATGGGTAAAGGATGTCAAAATGAGTACGCAAGAAGGAAAGCCCTGGCCTTGACTACCGGCTTGCCTGCTTGGCCTGGAAGTTAATTCAATGATACAAGCTTTCAATCAACTGCTCCAGTGCAAGTATGAGAATATACTCTCCGACCCGTCTCTTTCCCGACACGTGCAGTGGAGGCCTTAGGCACCTGCTCAAATGTCTCCCCCCTTTTGCTGTTGTGAAGAAAGAGCTTCTTACCTGTTGGAAACAGGAAGTCGGGAACCATGGGCCATGCTAATGGCTTGTGAAAGAGGTTCCTGGCTCTTCCTTATATGAGCCTGCTCTTTGTTTGTTTTTATCGTGCTCTCAGAAGCATCAGCTTGGATGGCTTCCCCACACCCCAATGTTGCTGAGCTATTCTACAGTTTCCAGCAATTGCCGTGAATGCTTCACGGTATGGTGCAGGTTACAGAGGGAGGGGAGTGTTGAGAAGATAATGCTCAGAATCTGCATGCTGGTGCAGACAGGAGTGCAGACAGGAGCTGTCAGGGCTTAGCAAGTGAGATGATCACCTCCTCGTTACCCCCATTTCCAGCCCACTGGTCTGTGGAATAAGAGTCCTGAAGTCACATTAGGATCTTTGGGCTTTGGGGTTGGTCTCTCTCCCTGCCCCCACCATGCTTTTTCATTCCATATACTGGTAATTTCTCGCAATCATGATTCCATACCCTCCAACATTTCTCCGATGGAAATAGGGACATCCTATTCTCTCTCCTCTTCCTCCTCCTCCTTCTCCTCCTCATTTTACTATTTATACCCCACTCATCTGACTGGGTTGCCCCGGCCACTCTGGGCTGCTTCCAACATATATAAAAACATAATAAAGCATTACACATTAAAAGGGTTGCCCTCAGATGTCTTCTAAATGTTATATAGTTGCTCATTTCCTTGACATCTGATGGGAGGGCATTCCACAGGGTGGGTGCCACTACCGAGAAGGCCCTCTGCCTGCTTCCCTGCCATACCCTTCAACATTTCTCCAGTGAAAATAGAGACTTGGAGGGTCTGTGATTCTCCTAGTACATGCAAATTCAGCACCTATATATTTACTGACCTGCACCCCGGACCAACGAAGACAGGTAAATAGACTTTAACATCTTCATTGGGGAAATACTCATTACGTCAGCTTCCTAATGTGCAGTCCCTGACATGTGCGTTGTCACAAGCAACATGATCTCAAGAATGCAAGATCCAGAGTGCAGCCTTCTCATATCAACCTTTTTGCTTTGCTTTGTTTTATTTTAATTTCTGTACTGCCCTATACCTGAAGGTCTCAGGTTAGCTAGCCTATAGCCCCCCAATTTCAATTCCCATCATCCCAGACTATTAGCTATGCTGGCTTGGTCTGATGGGAGTTTTAGTCCAACAATATCTGAAGGGCCACAAGACAAGTTCTAGCTATATTGCAGGGATGGAGAACCTTTGGGCCTCCAGGTGTTGCTGGACTACAGCTTCCATCATCCCTGAACATTGACCATGTTGGCTCGGGCTGAAGGGAGTTGGAGTCCAACAACATCTCCAGGGCCACAGATTGCTCATCTCTAGTGCAGTAAAGTCACTTGGAAGCTGTCTGGCTCTCAATGTAAACCCAAGGCTTTGCTGCTTCCATTCCCTGCACCAGTGCCAGACTCTCAAAATGTCCCTATTTTCCAGGGACAGTCCCAGATTTACAGAAGCCATCTCAGTTTCTAATTTGATCCCAGAATGCCCTGCTTTCCCTAAGGAAGTTCCTATTTTCATCAGAGAAATGTTGGAAGGTATGGAGTTTTGTGACCCCCCCAAGACAAAGAGAGAAGTAACTATACAACCTTTTTGAATACATCTGAAGGCAGCCCTGTATAGGGAAGTTTTTGAATGGTGTGTGTGTGTGTGTGTGTGTGTGTGTGTGTGTGTGTGTGTGAGAGAGAGAGAGAGAGAGAGAGAGAGAGAGAGAGAGAGAGAGAGAGTTGGAAGCCACCCAGAGTTGCTGGGGCAAACCAATCAGATGGGCAGGGTATAAAAAATAAAATTGTTGTTGTTGTTGTTGTTGAATAGGATGTCCCTGTTTTCATAAGAGAAATGTTGGAAGGTATGCAATTTGAGCAATACCTTTCCTTTTATTTTGCTTAAACTCTTCATTTACCAGGATCCTGCCACTGATGCCTTCAGAGCTGTGGTGCTTGATGCCAGATAATTAAGGCAAAGAAGCAAGGCAATTAGCCATTATAACATATTCTTTCTTCTCTTTCTGTGTTTAAACTTGCCGCTCCTACAACACTTCACTTCCTGCCTGTGGTTTGGAATCCCACATTATGGTTGCACTTGAGAACATAAGCATCACAATTTTTTTGTTTATTTAAACCCCCTAAATTCTGGAGTGCCAAAGATATTGCCCAAACAGATTGATAGAGAACTATGATTCGATGAGCAGGTGCTGAGAAAGCCAGGGAATTTGGGGGTGAGGAATACATATAAATTCATCTTCATCTTCCTATTGCTTGCTGTCAGTGCTTTGTTTTATGTTCTCCCCTTTAGCTACATGGAGGAACCACTTCTAAATGCAAGAATTCTTTCCTATAGGGATGGGGGGAAACAAGCCGAACCAATGACAAGGCTGAGTAAAAAACCAAAACAGAAAGCAAAGTGTTACTGTGCTGCCCTCTAATGGTCAGCATTTTTGCATTCATTCAAGGACAGAGAGGCTTAAGGTTACCGCTAACAATGAGGCAAAGCATCATTTTCAGCCTGCCGCTGGTCACAGAAAATTGGAGAATCAGGATTTGACACTAAACCCCTTGTCACCCTTGTTAGAGCAAGTCTGCTCACAGTGGAGGCATCAACTGATGTGTGCTCTGCTTCCATAATCCAATTGTGGGGAAAGGGGTGTATTTTTTTTTTGTTTATAGTGTGCTCTAACTAAATCATAACCCATTGGAGGAGCACCGATGGACTCAGAGCCAGAGACAGCTTAGCATAAGAAGGCTTTGGTGCCTTGAAGTGTTAGTCATTGCAATCTCTGTCCTGTTATAGCTTGCAGAGCTCCATTAAACATGATTGCTTCATCTTTTGTCAGGAACTACCTTATGCTGGATTTATTATCCCCATCAATCTTCTTTCCAGTTTAACTGTCTCAAACCCAGAATCCTGACCATCTGAGTGCTGTGCTTTCAGACAGTCACATGCACACTTTTAACAAAGAGCAGTGACTCAGCAAATTAGTTGGATCCTTAATTCCAACCCCCCCCCCCCCTTGTTTTATAAATAAAAAGTTGCCCAGACTTGGTCTCTGATGTGAAAACCCTAGTAACAGCTGCTCCCCCTGGGGAGTGAAGAGTAGGAGGAGGGAGACTTTGCACCCAGGAGCACAAGAACAATGCAAGGGAACAATGCAGAGGAAACAGGCAGCAGATTCTATCCAACAGCTGATCAGCACATTCGAGGCTGACAGTGTGGTCCTCTGTTAGGTGGTGGAAATGTGGGAGGATGCTCAACTTCAAAAGTGGGCTTGCTGACTCAAGACTTCAAGACTCGGACTTTGACTAAAGTGGGTGATGAATTTCCGTGTTTTTGAGTGCCGCAGCATCAGGGTTAGCCAAACATTGTAACCTCCATCCCGATGTTGCTGGACTACAACTCCCATCACCCATGGACATAGGCCATGCTGACTGCGGATGATGGGAGTTGTAGTCCAATAACACCTGGAGACCCCTGGGTTGACTGTTCCTCAGACACAGAGTCTTTCAGATCCGCATTTCTTTGCTTATATTTAAAGTCTCCTGAAATTCAGAACTAAAAGCCTCATCAATACTCACTAGAGAACGGAGGTTTAAAACCTCAGTCAATTAAAGCCACATAGAGGAGTAATAAGAATTTGAAAAATGGCTTCCAACACAGCAAAAGGGAGGACTTGGCAGCACAGGCTTTATAAAGCAATTATATTTTTAGTTACATAACAATACATCTCCAGACCTCTAATTGCTCCAAATCTCTCACCTAAGTAGTCATTACATTCAGTTTTAACCCCTCTCTGAAATCATAATCTAATGTAGTAATTGAACTGTGTTCCCACTGTTCTCAGTTCAAAGATATTAGAATTACCTTTAAAAACAAAAAACAAAACCCTAACCCTGCGATTTCCCTCTTCTTCACAGCATTTCTCTGTATCTAAATGAGTGAAATGTTACTCACACAAAAGTCACCATATCCTCTTACCTGCAGCAATTTGCCTCGTGTAGATAAAGATAGAAACATGTTCCTGGCATTTCTAATAGCAGCTAACACTGGTTATTATATATAGTGAAGGTAAGTAGCAAAAACAAGGTTCTATCATTTTAAACCTCTAAATTTAGTACCTTATAAGAATGGTGTCTTTGCCACAAATAATTTAAAACTTGGCACACATGATCTACCTGATGAGTTCTACAAATGCTCCAAATTTCAAATAGATTTATTGAAATTTGCCACAGATGCAGCAAAAAAAGTGATGAAAAATGACTCCTTGACCCTTTTTTCAGTTTTTGGGAAGAAATTCCATATATTTCATTCCAATTTTGGCGAGAACCTGTCATGTATTTTATTCAGACTTTGCTGCAGAACACACAATTTCACTAGTTTGGTGAAGTTTTGATCAGTGGTTCAAAAGGTGGTAAAGTTTTCCTGCCCCATTAAAGTCTATGGAAAGTTCTGGCAAAACTGTGCTGTGTCTGACTGAACACAAAAGAGAAGCTAAATTTTTGCCAGGAACACAGAGGTAGCCAGATAGTGGATTATTTGTGCTATTCCTATTCCTTTAGTTATAAAGTATCGCAGTGGAGTGGAGTGGTTAGATGAGGGCTTGTCAACTTTTTTTTTGCCCATGAACACATACGGAAACTTGTTTCTCAACTCTTATGGTAGACATCACACTATGCAACTATGCATGCACCCCCCACACAACCACACACACACACTTCCCAGTGCTGAACCTCTCCCCACAAACACTGCATCCCACCTTGGAATATTCACCCACAATAAATACTATCCTCCACACTGAAAGAAGGTTCCCCCCGCCCCAGTCGGACGGATGTTATTGTCTTTAATCTCAGAACAACCCAACGAAGTAGGCCATCTGCAGAGATAACAACATGATCAATGTATTCCTGCAAGATGCATGCAACTTACTGAGCCAATGACACCCCCCAGACGATGCCAGCACCATTGAATTCAATGAGACTTGCTTCCGAGTAGACTGTGCTGAAAGGGATTTAATTTGACACTCAAGTCGTTGCTGTTGTTGTTATTGCTTCATCTATGAATCACTTCCTACAAGGCATCTCAAAGCAATTTCACAACACAATGAACACATCTAAAACAATTGCATATATATATAAAATTTCAAATCCCACCGAGATAATAGCTAGGATTTAAAAAAAAAATCCACTTAGAAGGTTTGCTGAAAGAGCAAAGTCTTCAACAGGTACCAAAATGACAATAGAAACTGTCTGGTATGCAATGTGAGGGAATTCCAGAGAGCAGGTGCTTCCACAGTCCCCACACTGTGCATGGCAGACCTCCTGATAAGATGGAATCTGCAGGATGCCCTCTCCTACAAAGCACAGTGATTGGTTGGGTGTATAAGGGATGAGATGCTTGATCTTTCAGGTATCTTGTCCCAGGCTATGTAGGGCTTTATACACCAGTACCAGCACCTTGAATGTAGCCTGGTAGCTAACTAGCAGCCAGTGCATGTTTTTTCAACAGCAACACATTATCATGGTGATTTTCTGTCCCGGTGAACAGCTGGGTCACCTTATTCCACAGGAGCTGCAACTTCTGGGTCAGCCTCAAGGGAAGCCCTGCACAGAGTGCATTGCAGTAATCTAGATTTGAAGAGTGAATATGGATATGGTGTCTGCCCAGGTTCTCATGCCTTTCTGAGCAGTCTAAGGATACATTAAATTTATCCCAGTTGAAGATAGGAGCCCAAAGGCACAAATCACACTCCAAAGGCAGAGAGAAGGGACGGAGCAGCCATCGTGACATCCCAGAGATTGAAACACAGAAACACTTTCTGCTCTAGTGTTCCAAGTAAAAAGAAATGAGAGAAAGAAAAATTTCCTTCCAGAATCCAGGATTGTGCAGCACTTCATGTCAAAAACTGGCGAAAAATAAATGGGGCCTTATCATGGAAGGAAAGTGAATGATGACATGAGCAGCATCATACTGCCCCCGGATCACAAATGGTCTGTGAATGGCGCTTTCCTCTTCCGCGTTGGTCAGAGGAAAATCCACATCCTTGGTTTTGTATTAAGTGTAGGAAGGAAATTCACAGCAGAGTGGTGAAGAAACGATGTCAAAATGTGTATTTCCCAACCATCCAGAAAAAGCAGCTGTTTTTACATTTAGGAGTCAGATTTCCCCCCACATTTTCACTGCCATAGAAAGGGTATAATGGACTAGTTGGACACATAGAAATGGTGGGAGGAACCAGCTGGAGAACCCTCAAGGGAAGAGGGTTCAGAGCCCAGGGATTGGTTGTGGGATGATGATGAGTGACCAGAGGGAGAAAAGGGAGCAGACTGGGAGCAGGAGGTGTCGGAAGCCAAAGAGGCAACAGGGTTTAGTGAGCGTGGGGAGTGTGTGGCAGAGAGCAGTCCGGAATCAGAGCTAGAAGCTGCAACAGGAGAGGGGGATGGGGGAGGCCAAGGGGAAGAGGTGAGCCAGGCTCTTAAAGAGGAAAGGGTGGTTATTTCCTCCTGCTGAGACAAGCTGCCCTCCCTCCTGGTCTCCCAGGACCTGGAGAGGCGGGAAGCAGGAGGAGCAAAGACAAGCACACGGTTTTTATGTAGTTCATCACAGATTGCAAACTACAAAAAAGGTGGGTTGCACAGGTAAAAAAAAAAAAGTTCCTGTGAAGCATGGTCAGCATTGTGCCAATCTACGTTTATACATTTTAGAGTGTGTATCACAGGTGCCTCCCTACTGGGCAGAGCTAATGACAAATATCTCACCCCACCTCTCCAAAACAGTCTTGGAGCTTTTTGTGAAGTGGTGGGATGGTTTATTTGTTGTTGTTTTTTAAGCAAAACTGAAATATATGAAATAATAGAACTATAAAAAACATATGAACCTTTTTTTTAAAAAAGAAAGGGAGAGAGATAGAAAGAGTGAACAAGTTTTCCTTTAGGAGGGAATATTTCAGATGCCATCACATGTGATGAGCAATCTCACCAACGCCTTGGCTCATATGGTTCATGAAGTAGCAGCAGAAGCAACTGGGAAGCTGAGAAAATAGACTTCCTTTTCTCTAGCACAGATTTCCCATCCTCTCCTATTACATTTATATATTGCTGATGCTAGAAGCATGATAGATCGATAACAAAATAGGGAGAACTCATTCCCCACTGCTTCTCAGAAATAGCCATCTGTATACAGTCTTTTTTCTCTTTCCCTTACAATGAGTGGGGGCAATCTGAATAAAATAAAATAAAGTTCCATACATTATTCTGGCAAGAAATAATGTATCAAGGTTATCCACAGGTTATGCTAGGATAAATATTTTGTTATTCATGCAAATAAGAAATATTAAAGGCAGTAGTCTTTTTAAAGCTCAAACTAGATTATATGTTTTCTTCACTGTAGGGTAATTGTTAGTAGTTGGTAATGCATCCTCAGTTGCAACAGTGTAATTAAGATTCCATTCCCATCAGCATTTCTGTTTTAAATCCAGCCATAACAATTTGCTCAGAGATGCAGCTTGGCATACAAGGTCTCATCACACTAGTCATTTTTATGTGTCCTGTTTTATATTTCAGAAAGTTCATTCGGCCATTTTATAGCAGAGAAAAATAAAATCAAAATTAGACTCTTCCAGATGCTTCATTCCACTTCTATTTAAACAGTTGTAGCCTGTGGTGTTTAGAGAAAACAAAAATGGTAGCTTGAATTTTGCAATAGGCATCTTATAACTCAGTTTTGAAGCAACAGGGAATGTGTAAATACCCTCACTGAGCTCTGCCAAGTCATCTCTTCCTTTTTTCTTTTTTGAACATGTTCAACCATTTCTATGTCTTCTGTAACAAGTGCCTCTGTATACATGGTATGTATACTGTATACATGGTATGTATACATCTATGTATACTTTCCTGGAATATTGTTGGTGTCCTTTTTATTCAATATCAATATTTGGATCTCAATCCCTGATATCCAGACCTGAAGAGCTAATGCTATCTAGTGTGGTTTACAAGATCAGAACAATGGCGTTGATCCTAAGAAAGTTAATAGGAACAATATTTTTCTCATCCCCCTGCACCCTGCAGCCACCTATGCCTCTCTCCCTGAAAAGCCTCTCTATGTGGTTGGAGGTGCTTCTGAACAATACTGGATGAGGAACAGAGGGCTGATGAGAAGTAAACAGGAAATATCACCTATTAAGACCTTATTTTTGTTACGAAAAAGGAGCAATGCAGATGCGAGCTCCAGATGGCTGGAAAGCCAAACAGTATGTTGATGCTTGTGGCTGTACCGTGGGAACAAAGGGCAGTCTATTCACTGTGCTGAGCACCGGATGTTAGCTCAGAGTGTCATCTGACCTGTGCTGGAAGTACAGGGGAGGAGTCTCTCTCTCTCTCTGCTGTTGGTGTTAAGAGAGTACAGACACGTTTCTCTGTACTGCTGAAAGACAGAAATAAAAGGCATGTAAATACATTTCTGTCTGTCTCTTTCCCCTCCCTGGGGAATGGCAGGGAAGAGGGGAGGAGTGGTGTGTCCTTCTCACGTTAGAGGAGGATCGCCGATAGAAGATCTCGCCTGATCTTGCCGGGAGTCGCAGACCGGGGAGGTCAACAAGGAATTAAGCCGGGTGCCTGGAGAGTGGCCAATTCCTCTGATAAGGCTTAATTCTGACAATTTTACCTAATCTTTGGATCCAAGCCATTCTATAAACCACACTAGATTGCATTAGTTTTTCAAATTTGGATAATGAAGACTAATAGCCAACTGAACTCTTCCTGAAGTCTCTGAGACCTCAACCCACATTGTTCAGAAGGGCTCTCTGATCCCCCTGAGAGTCTTTTGTGGAGAGAGGCAAGTGACGGGTGTGAAGAGGGGCATAGGGAATTTCCCCTCTATGAACTTCCTTCAGTTAATTTATTTTAATCTCAGTGAAACAAAATGAATCCATCTCAGCATGGAAGGACAGCCATTTTTAACTTGGGTGGCAAATGTAGAAAACTTGCCAAAGAGAACTTCATCTAGTACCCAAGCGTTCGTGTGAGGAGTTTCTAGACACATGGGCTTCTGAAGAACCTTCTTCCTACTGCAATTGCCAAACTCTCCAGACATTTCTCTCAAAATCAAGGATTATGATAAGAAGGACCAGACCAAAGATCCATCAAGTTCAGTGTCTTATTTCCCAGGGGCACAACCAGATGCTTCTGAGAGGCCCACAACTAGTGCATGAAAGCAAGAGACCTCCTCTATTGTTACTTTCCATTAAAAGTGATTCATTGGCATTTCCCTCTCAATCCAGTTATAGTCATTATGACCACTAATCACTGAGGGAAATAAAAAAAAACCACTAGTAAATTCAGCTATGGCCACCGTGGTCCAAAATAAAGCCAGGAATAACTGCTGCTGAACCATGCTGAGTTTGTGTAGAGGTCTGTTCATGTGTTACATGGCAACACAGGACCGATATCTTTGCCTCATAAAGCTGGCTTCTCCACTTGCTTAGCTAGACCTAGTGAAGCAAGGCAATATCCCCAGGTGACTCTAAGGCTCACTTTATATAAGTAGCAGCCTTCAGCAAAGGCCTCTTTGAGATACAAGTAGGGAATTGAGTGATATGCTATTTACCACTGTGGATAAACTAAAGCACCAATTTTATTGTTTCTTTTCTATCACTTTTCTCTGCACTGCAGACGTAATTACCAGAGCATACTCCACCATGCACACCGTCCATTTAAATAAAGGCTGGTGTTTATTCAGTCCTTCTTTCCAAATGAGCAAAATGCAAATGCATTTGTATCCTGCTAAAATTTCATCCCACAGAAACCTTCACATTAGCTGCTTATATGTCTTAAAAGAGTTAATTTCCATTTTGACTGTCTTATTAAGAGTCTACAAACATTTGAAGGCAACCAAGGAAGTGCTTTGAGAATATGCTTAATTATGCAGCCTTAGGAATTGTGAAGGTGCTCTATTCAGGGCTTGTAAAATACTTGACTACTGTTGTGCTGCTTTTCCATCTGGAAACAAACAAAAGCCCTCTTTTTTAAAGGAAACCTAGCTCACTGTTTTCATTTCAGAAATTCTGGAATAGGGTTGCCTTGCTGCTCTTTAGACAGATAATTAATGCAGTGAACCGAATATTGACAATGATTTGGAGCTAATTGGCATTACATGTAAAGTCCCCATAATGCACCAGGGGTGTTGAAAGGAAAGAATCAAATTTTTGGAATATCCAGGATCCTTTCCATTCTGTTGGGTAGACTGGAGAAGACCAATTGCCTAGGAACCATGCAGAATACTTCCCAGTCTCTTCATAGGAGTGATTAAATGTTTGTTTTATTTATTTGTTCATTTAAAATACTTATATCCCACCTTTCTAGCAGATAGGCAGAAGGCGGATGATAATAAAACAACACTAAACCGTAAATATATATAAATGTCAACACAATCAAATAAAGTAATTGGTTAAATAAATTGAGCATCCTTTATGGCTTTGTGTGTCATTTCTTATTCTAATTTATGTTATAGCTGTCACTTATTAAACCTTCATAATCCTTTGCACTTTTCTATCACTGCTTGGTTCAAATGGTGAGATGACTCCAAAGAACTCCAGGTTTGGATCTTCAATGATGGTGCTGGCATCCCTTGTTGGAGAGTGTTGGGGTAACATTATAAAGTGTATCATAAACAGAAAAACCCCTACACCTCTTGTCTGAATCTGCATGGTGTTCTAAAATGAAGACATACATTATATTGTAATGAACTGTGGTGGTTTGAGAAAGTGTGCAATTCATTAAAAAAGCAGGATATGTACTATAAAAAGAGGGCATGGTGATATTGGAATGCTTAATTATATAACCAACAAGAGACAAATAAGAGGGGGGGGGGATCTAAACAGGTACTCTGCTGAGACAAGATACCAAAACAGTAATTTTTTATTATTCTAATGTTGGTTGCTTGGTCAGTAAAAAGAAAAGAAAAGCTCTTGGGTCCCTTTAGGTAAATATATTCAAAGGGTACTATTGGTTGTATTATGCCCTATGAATGAACCTATCCTTCCTTTATGCCATAATTAAAATTGCTATCATTTTTTTTGTTAAGCGCTTACTCTGGTGGATTTCAGTCAGCGACCTACAGGGGAAAGCTTAGCCATGCATTCTGTTAACCAACGCAAAGAATCACCAGCCTTCCCTTGACTCAACTTTTTAATATTTTCTTCGTGACTGCACAATCAGCTTAACTCCCTCCTAAACCTCCTTTTATTAGAAGATCACAGTAAAATGGCCCAGTTCAAACTTCTTTGGATAACCAACATAATGAGCTTGTGTGCTGCAGTGTTTAACAAGTCGATCATTCATTATTATAGTAAGAACATCATAGTCACAAAAAGTGAGTTTACATGAAGCCAAGTCATAAAAGAAAAGGGAGGCAGGAAGAAAACGGTCAGAGAATTGTTGTTATTTTTGGTTCATGTTTTGAAGGGCAATACAGAATAGTAACCAAAACAGCAAGAATTGCTTTTTAAGAAGACTTTAATTTCATGTCATATTCTCATAGAAAGAGCAACCATAATATGGATGGCTGGAAGCCAGGAACATTGGTTATAATTAAGAGAAAGAAAAACATGCTTGGATTATATTCAGTGTTTAGCTTTAGAACAGGGCTGAAGCTACAGAATGCAAGCTGGAAGAATAGGAAGACTGCTGGATTTTGGATGTAATGCCACACTTACTGATTTCTCTTTTTTATGAAATGCATTTCCTGCCCAAATAAACATTACCCAGGGAAGTTTGCAGGTGCCAGCTAGTCTGCTGAAATGTAGAATTTTAAGTTACTTGGATGGGAAAGGGAATGTTTCAGTATCTTTATGTCGTTCAGTAAAGCACCATATGCAGCGATATCCCTGTATAAAATGTGCTCATCTCTGAATGATGAGAAGTCCTGGCACAACACTGCTTGGGTTCAATTTCTTCTGAATGGCAGAGCACTAGACGTGCATTACAGTTTTGTATATTTACATCATTTACAAATATATCAGGAAAGCAAGGAAGCAGAAACACACATATTCAAGCCGCAGAACTATTATTCCACATCAGATCCTGAGAGAAAAGACATATACCTACAAGCAGTTTCCATTCTTCAACCAACTCATAGCTCTCTGACTCTGTGGGGCAGTGGTACATGCAACCCCATTGAATGAATGTGTGGAGGGGCTCCCTGGGGCCATGTAGGTTAACTCAGCCCATCACCCAAATACTTCCCCCAAGGAAAATCAACTTGATGTTCATCAGAGGGACTTCTCCTTTACAAAATACTCAATGAGTTGTTTATTGGGCAATGCTCATCAGTCAAACAATTATGGGAAACAGACTTAAACACTGAAATCGGCAAAGCTGATTGGAACAATATATGGGGTGGGGGGACACCGTTTAAGGTCAGTGTAATCCCATATAAGAGAAAATTCTTTGAAGTTGATTTATAGAAGGCATTTAACACCTTTAAGATATAGCTACATATAGACAAAACATCCTCACCAAGGTGCTAGAGTGGATGCAAGACAGTTGGGGCAACATTCCACATGTGGTAGTCATGTTAACTTGTGCAGTCATTTTGGGAAAGAGTATGTACAGTGTATTCCAATTCTGGATTTAACAACAATATTTAAAGAAGATCAGCTCAATCTACAATATAAGGAACTTATCACTTTATGTCCTGGTAGCTACATGACTACTCAGAGCACAAAATTGAAAAGGACTGAACACCTACATATCACATGATGGTGACAGAATGTAAGGGCAAGGGCCTTATCTTAAAAACCTACCAAAAACAAAGAGTACATGCTTTGAACTGTGTAAATGATGCAGATGATTTTGTTGAAATATGGTACCCTTTTATAAGACATTCAAATGAACATCCAGATGACTGGCATCTACTGAACTCGCAAACAAGCTTGTGGCAAAATCTGGTAAACTGGTCTTCTGTTCTGGGGAAGGGGGAAACTGTTTTAGTTGAAAATCCATTTTAAAATCCATTGGGAAAAAAGAAAGCAAGCATTCTCTGTGTATGCTTGTGAAGAGGTTCTGCATGTGAGGAGGGACTTTGGCCAACTGAGATTCCTTCTCATGTGTGGAGAACATCGAGCAGATATGCATCACGGGCTACAGAAGTGGTAGAAGTGGCTAAGTCACACACCTTCCTCTACTCAGCCACTAGTGTGGAGACAAATAGATATATACAAACACTCTTCAAATAACTGTTGGATATTTTATCCAACAAGAGAGAGATCTCCAACTATCTCCTAACCATTTGCTGCCCATACGCAGTCAGGCTGGGGTCAAGATAGTTGTACAAATTTACAAAGCCCTTAAAAACTTGGGTCCAGAATACCTTAAGAATCACCTGATTCCTTATATCTCTACTTGATCACTGAGTTTTTTCACAGAGTCACTGTTAGTGAGGCCCCCTGGCTCAGATGTACAGATCATCTCCACAAGGAGCCATGCCATGTTCAATATTGTGAGCTCCATTTTATGGAACTCTCTTTCAGTAGAGATTAGACAGCCTCCCTCCCTGCTAAACTTCCGCCGCCTACTGAAGACCTCTTTGTCCCCATGGGCTTTTCAAGTCATTTCCAATTTTATGTTTATTGTTGAGTATCAAACTCGCAGACAATTGTGATGAAGCAGTATATAAATTGTCTGATTAAATAAATTTGCTCCCATCAGCTGATTCATTCTGTTCTATTAATTAGCAATCTGCTAAAGGATTGCTTAGCTAGCAGAACATAGCTGCTGCTACTACTAATAATATCCAAACTAAACTGGACTGAATCTGCAGAAGGAAAATGCAGGCCTTGTGACAATAATGTTTCTCACACCCCAGGTTACGTTTCTTTCCATCACTCCTTTTCCATCCACCCTCTTACGGTCTGCTCCTTTTTCAGTCTCCCAGGAAAGGTTTATTTCCCCCCAAATATGGCATTTTAATGAGTTTAGGTGGGAATCTGGGCTGCAGTCCTATGCATATTTTCTTGTGAGTAAGCCTCATTAAACTCAGTGGGACTTACTTCAGCATACAAATGGATTTAATGGATTAATCTGTTAATTTTGGTTCCCCTGAAACTCTTCATTTTTCCAAGCTCAAATTCAGTTTTCCAGATCTGCAGCAATTTCTGTTGTCTCTCCCTCACTATATCCTCATCAAAATTCGTCAGCATATTAGTGCAAATATCTGCTAATGAATGGATGCAGTTTTATTAACATATACATTTTGAAAGCAATTCCCCCCTAATATAATGCTTCTTTAAAAATGTTCTTTACATTTGTATGTACATTTTCCCCTCATGTATGCAGTTTTTACACATGGTTTCAATGGAGAACTACAACCCAAAATCCAGAGAACTGTGATGGACAGTTTGAGAAGTGCAAATTAAGTATTTCCTCATTTAAATGCAACTCCCTTCCTCAGATTTCTCCCCGATCCCTACAGAGTACACCTGCTTAGGATTGCACCATTACTATCTGTATTCTGCCTCCAATGATAACCTCCACCCAATCTAGTTTTTCCTTTGATTTTGACCTCCTGTATGTTTTCCTGCTTATCAAAGCAGTCATTCAAAGCAAAGCTTCATTTCAAAGCCTGTAGCAGAAAACAAGCAATATTGGGTCATTGTGCTTTTTAATTCTATTTATAAAATCTCAGACAGTGCTGAAAGTTGCTTATATCCATGTATGGTAAAATGCCTGTTCTAGACCCAAATAGTAAATTTCCCAAAGGAGGCGCTATCAACAATAGAGACCCACATGTTAGCCTTTGTTACCCCTCCAAATCCTAATCAGAATGTCTTCATAAATTAAGGACTCGTCCACACTTCCTTTTATTTCTCTGCTTTTCCTCAAGGGAGAACTGCTCTTTAGCACTCACTTTGAGCAAACAGCAATTTGAGTTTTCTCCAAATTGACATTTGCTCCATTTTAGCACTAAAGAGTGGGTTTTCCCTGGGAAAGGAGTGGGGCAAGGGGAATGGGGGGAAAGGACAAGTGGAACCGTGGAGGAGCCCTAGGTCAATGACATGTATGGAATCCTGTGAAGGGGGGGGTGACCATTTGTGAACCTGTCCAATAATTACCTGAATATGTGAAACTATTTAAAGGGATCATTGTTTCTTCTCATCTCAAAGAGTTATTTAACAACAAAAAACAAGCAGGGATGTGGTAAGACTATTGCATGGAACCCACCCCCTTAAAACTTTATCCCTGCTAGCAACAGCTGACAAATCAAATGCAATTCTGGAAACTAGGAAGCAAGTTTTGCATGTTCACCTAGCTGGTGTGTAGTGCAATCTTAAACATCTCTGCCTAAAAGTATACCTTAATATAGCTTAGGGTGTATAGTAATGCAGCTTTAAACCATTTCTTTCCATTTTAGTGTCATGTATGTTATTAATAGAACAGCAAAACATTATGGGCCATCCCAAGCAAAAAGCAGTTTAAGCTTCATTTCTTAAAATTACCCTGGACAGGTCAGGAATCAGTGCCTGAACCAGATCGTTCAGGATTCACTTTTCCCATCACAGAAATGTATTAGCCAGAGGCAACCATCGTGGTTTGCGCTTAGTAGTTTCTGGCAAGACTGAAAAGTAGCTGCCACTCATGTTGACCAGACATCCATCAGCCACTGTCATCTGCCTCCCTCACAGTGCCCAATGAGAACTGAGATACAAACATGCAATGAATCAGAAACACTGCTAGTCCTTAGTGGGTTGGCTGAAAACAGAATCTTGCTCCACAGTCTCCCTGACTGTGGGAGCTGCATGTTGCATAATGCTTTCTGTTTTAAAAAAGGCACTAAGTGAACTGATCTGGTCCCCAGCTAATTTTTCACCAGAAAATGTCAGCCAGGCCCGTTTCTCCTGTTGAATGCAGAATCGTCTGCAGAAATCAGAAGGCAATGCTTTTGACAATATGGAACATTATTTCTGATTCCTGTCTGCAGAGCAAGCTGCTGTTAAAGGCATATAAGGAGGACCACATGAAAATGGTGGGAATCTAATGCTGAAGCCATGATAAAGAGCCACCTTTTGACAACTTGCAAGTCCAGCACCCTTTTCTCACAGTGGCCAACTGGATGCTTAAGGGAAGCCTCAAAGCAAGACATGAGTGCAACCTTCCTGCGGGTTTCAGCAGCTGGTGTTTAGAGGGTTACCAGCAGAGATGAAACATAGACCTAGTGGCTAGTAGCTATTGATAGCCTTATTCTCCATGAATTTCTCTAACCCTCTTCCAAAGCCATCAAATTGGTAGCCATCACTACTTCCTGTGAGAGTGAAATCCATCCTTTATCTATATGCCATGTACTCTTTGGTCTGTTCCAATCTTCTAATGTTCACCTTCATGTTATATTCCCGAGTTCTAAAAACAGGTAAAGGTAAAGGACTCCTGGACGGTTAAGTCCAGTCAAAGGCAACTATGGGGTGCATGCTCATCTCACTTTCAGGCCGAGGGAGCCGACATTTGTCCACAGACAGCTTTCTGGGTCATGTGGCCAGCATGATGAAACCACTTCTGGCGCAACAGAACACCGTGATGGAAAACAGAGCACATGGAAACACTGTTTACCTTCCCGTCACAGTGGTCCCTATTTATCTACTTGCACTGTCATGCTTTTGAACTGCTAGGTTGGCAGGAGCTGGGACAGAGCAATGGGAGCTCACTTCGTTGTGGGGATTCGAACCGCTGACCTTCTGATCGGCAACCCCAAGAGGCTCAGTGGTTTAGACCACAGCACCACCTGCATACCTGAGTTCTAGTGTTATGAGAGAGCGTAAGTTCAGCTTGATGTTCCCTTCCTCAGAATGGCTTAGAGTCCATAGGGATTCGGCCTGTTTTGGATAGGGTGTCACTTCTCTTTTAAAAATCAAGTACTTTTGTTGAGTATTTTGATTGGGAAATCAAGATCGCTAGGTGACTAGAGAGGCTCCTGGATAACTCAGATTGAAGCCAGGTGGGCTGTTGCCAAGCTCCAGCTTGCACTCCAGCTCCTCCCAGTCCTGTGCAGAGCAGACCTAAGAACTAAGGTTACAGATGTTTTAGTGACATCAAGGACAGACTGTTGTAACACACTCTGTATACCTTGCCCTTGAAGAGTATGTGAGCGTGTTAAGTTGGATCAGAATGCTGTTGGTTGCTGACTGGCACCAAATTGAGATGCCATACCATGCCACTCCTGTCCCAGCCTTAACCATTCAGGACCTGGATACCTTGACTGTCTTGCTCTATATGATCCTGCCTTAACCCTGAAGTCAGATGAACAGGGCCTCAAGGCTGGAAGAAGGACTGAGGAAGCCCTCAATAAAATGCCCTCCCAGCATTCCCTCCTCCCTCCACCTCCATGAAATGAAGATGGTCACAGCTGCTGCCGCTTCTCCTAGCCCTCCTTTTCTCAGTACCAGACTGAGAGTCACCTGTCCCCAGCACTGTTGCCTGCCCACCACCTCCCCCAATCTCCTCCATCAGCTTACCACGTCAGGCCACAACACTCAGCCCACCACCGAGAAGCGCCAGGTAAGGCTGTCCCCACAACCATCTTTATTTTCCCAGAATGCCTCTGGACCCCCTGTCATGTCAGCTATGTCTCTTACCACAGTGCCCTTTAAAAGCTTGTTGTTGTTTTTAATGAAGTAAATGAATGTAGGAGACCAGCATCAGTCCCAGTGGGATTTTCAGGATTTGGCTCTACCATTTCTACAACCATTCTGGGTGCTGACACTGGGCCTCCGGGCTCTTCCCTGTGCCAAGAGCTCTCTTCACAGGCCAAGGGAAATGTGATGGCAACAAGGGAATGAGTTTTGACTAGCAGCTTTGACACTGTGGAGCTCCCTACCCCATGAGATTCAACTCTTCCCTTCCCCATATTTATATGTCCTCAAGTGAAAACTTGTTTGTTTGTTTAGGCTTCCCTCCTTGTTTTCTTATTTTCCTCAGTCTTATGGCTTGTTTTTTTAAAGGGGTATGCGATTTTTGCTCTCTTGTGTCTTATTATATCATTATTTTTTAAAGTATATCGGCATTTATGTTCATTGCTTCTGAATATTATGAACCATCTTGAATATTGCCACATGAGTAAAAAAACTGGAATTTAAACCCCATAAACAAACAATTAAAAACATGTTCCCATCTTCTGTCCCCTTGCTGTTTTCTGTGTAATCCTATACATCTTTACTCGGAAGGAAGTTCCATTTAATTCAGTGAGGCTTACTTACAGATAAGTGTTGTAGGATTGCAGTCTTGGAGCTGAATATATATATTCTTATGGGCTGCAGTTTGCTGCTGAACAACCCATGATGTCCCATGAAGCAAAACTATGCCAAAAACGGAAACCCCTAGTACTATCAAAGATGCATCCTCAGGTGGTGAAAATAAGAAACAGCTCAACATCTTAATGAAACTGATCCGAGCTGAAAATCTAGATGACGTACAACATCTTGATCACTGGACAGATGGATAATTTAACACTCTATTACCAGAATAAATTACCTTTTAGATAATAGTAGCAGATGGAGCTAGGACTAAAAGGACATTTTGGGAGGGTCAGACCCTACTAAATTTACTTGTAGCTGGAAAGGGGAGTAAATACTTGGCACAACATCAAGAAAATTCCTTCTGCTTACTTGCACAGTATACCGGGTTTAATTACAGCACCTGTTTGCTGCTCTGTGCCAACACAATGGCTGCAGGCAGCCAAAGCAGAGCCAGACTTGAGTACCTGCAGGACCAAGTGCCAGGAAGCTCCAGGAATCAATGGTCCAAGATGGTACAGAAAGGGAAACTGAGCTTTTCCCTCTGCAAGTGGGAGGAGGGAGAGAAAGCAAACAAACAAGGGGCACAAGCAGTCCACACCATACATCTAAAGCACTTTCATCCCATTTAACCATCATGGCTTCCCCCAGAGAATCTTGGGAACTGTAGGTGGTTAAGGGCTCTGACCTCACAGAGCTACCATTCCCATCAAACTACAGTCCCCAGGACTATTCATGACTGTTAAAGTGGTATAAGGATGTTTTAGGTATATGGTGTAGATTTGACCATAGGCAAAGCCTAAACTTTTCTCAGGAAAAGATGCGGGAATCATTTATAACTAGGCCAGGTCAAGGAGTCTCAGTAGGATGACTGGGTAGAGCCATGCTGGAACTGTTCTTTGCTCCTGCCACTCTGCAATTACAAGAAGCACCAAGCAAGCAAATCAGATCCACAATAGTCACGTTCTACCACCACTGCTTAAACAATATGCCTCTGAATACTAGAGTGATGTTGCACCAAAGGCCTGCTTTGGGCAAGTCAAAACTGATCGCCTCTAGGCGAGTGTGAACTGTATCACTGGTGGTCGTTTTTTCATCCCAATGACTCCAGAAGGCCCCACCCACAGCAAAATGGCTATAGCTCAGAGGTAGAGCATCTGTTCTGAATATAGACAGTCCCAGGTTTGATCTCTGGCATCTCTAGTTAAGGATGGGAAAGTCCCATGTGAAATTCTGGAGAGCCCCTTCCAGTCAGTGTAGACAATATTGAACTAGATGGACCAACGACCAGATTTGGTATAATAGAGCCTTCTGTGTTCCTAGCTCAGAGAATTACTTCTCATGCCACCTAAAAGTACCTTCCATTTCATGTTAGAACTGCTACCCAGACACAAACACATTTTTATTTTTGTCCTTTGCTTTGTGTTAGAAGTTCTGGCAATGCCTCTATGACTGCAGCTCTTTGGAAATCATGCAAAATGTGAGGCGCTTGAGTTAAAATCCCAAGCAATTGATTTAGGCCCCCCATTTAGCTTAAATTATATATTTAAAAAGACAAAGGGTGCTATCGACATGGCGCAGCACCTGTGGCCAATTTCCAAAGAGACTGGAGAGTAGAGATGTCTTTTTTTCTGTTTGAAGCCTTTGCTGGAGGAATAAGAGGAAGCCGGTTGGAGGGAGAGATGTAGCAACTTGTGGAATACTGTACCAGCAGTGGCTTTATGAATGATGCATGAAATGAAATCTCTCCCTGCCTTCTGCACAGAGGGAATATCAGACAGTGCTGGGAGATCACTGCTGTGCAGGCATGTTTGATGTAATATTCTGTGCAGAAAGTCTCAGGGAAGCCCACCAAGCCCAAAACTCTCAAAGTAAATGCATCAAAAAGAACTGGGGAATTTTTTAAAAAATATATATAAATGTAAACAGTTTTAAGATAGTGCCCTGGGTTTTTCTCCCCCTTCTTTTCTGCTGGATTCCAGCCACACACAACCATTCCAAGGTGAGAATAATTTCTCAAACTGTTGTGGCCCTCTAGGGTAGCTGACTCATTTAAAAGAAACATATTAAAAAGGTGGGTGGCCAGTGCTCACTTTGCACTTGAAGACTTCCCACTTGCATCTGATTCCCCCACTGTGAAAACAGGATCCCAGACTAGAAGGGGCGCTGGCTGGATCCAGCTAAGCTATTCTTATGTTCTTACTCTGAAACCACCAGAAGCAGAAGGGGGGGGGGCATGTGGGAACTCAGTGTGGCTCCTATCTCCCCACAACACTTTTTCATTGATTTTTATTTTTAAATAAAGTTTAAAAGCACAAACAAAAAGCACTCTTAACAATACAGTACAACAACACAACAATATTCACTAAAAATAGCAATTACAATCCTTAGGCTGCAATCCTAGACACACTAATCTGGGAGCAAGCCCTATTGAAAATAGTGGAATTTTGTTCCAAGTGAACAGGCCTAGCATTGTGCTACTACTATATAATAGATATGCTTGCAAGACAATGAGATATAAACAGTCCAGGGAATTTTATCTGTTATTTTTATTGCTTGATGGTTGTTTTCATTGTTTTACATTGAATTTTCTTTAAATATATATGCTCGCATATTAACATTTTGTAGGCTGTCATGAAAAGTGATTGGATTATAAAGCAGGGTATAAATCAGTCTGATGTTCAGGCACAGAGAGCCAGTTTGCTGTGTTCCAGTTGCTGTTGGCCTCTGAGTCCCATCAGCCCCAGCCAGCATGGCCAATGGTCAGAGATGATAGAAGCTGTTTTCCAACAATATCTAGAAAACATCGCATTAGCTACTCCTGAGGACCAAAGCATTGGCTCCCACATTCTTTCCAAATCTTCTCTTGCAAACAAATTCTCTGGCTAACTGATAAGAGAATAGAAGAGACTTCCTTACGGTGTTAGATTCTATTATGTTGGGCACATTATTATCTTTTGGTGTTCAAGATTATGTCAAGATCTTTCTTTGACTTTAGCAAAACATAAACAAGTATTTATGACTGGTCTCTGTTGTTGTAATTTATTATAAATAACTTGAATTCTGGCTGGTGTGTGTGCATTTTTTTCTTTCAGTGTAATTGGTTACATTCTGCCAGTATCACCCATCTGTGGTCTGGATTGCTTTGAAAAGAAGAAGTCACAAGTTACAAAGAGATGAAACTTTTAAAACAAGATTACTGGCAACTCAGTCTTGATGGTATCCTATGTGCTCATCAGTTATCATCACATGTGGTGGTGGTGGGGAGGTTGGATTTCCAACAAGATAGAGAGCACGTGCACAAGATCAGTTAACTGGAAGGATCTCATCTATGAATGGATCTATCTAGAGCTGTTGGAATCTAGGAGTGCATGAATAAAAAACATCCAGTAGGAGGCATCAGCTGTCAGAGGTGAAGAGTCTTCTTTGGCGATCACTTGTAGCCGAGTAAGATTGTCATCCATAAACACGGTTTTAACAATGAGTCCATAAGTGACTGTGGAGGCCAATTCTGAATCCACACATGCTTTCACAGTGGGGATATTGGTTTCCGGGTGGGAGTTGATCATGGTGTGGATTTGCCAAGCGTGCCTTCCTCTTAGCATGTTTCTCCCTTGCGTCCTGAGTTTGAGTGTTTCCAAAGCCCATGACACCTTTGGTAAAGGCTGTTCTTCAATTGGAGTGCTCACAGGCAAGAGTTTCCCAGTTGTTGGTGTTCATGCTACATTTTTAAAAATTTGCCTTGAGACAGTCTTTAAACCTCTTTTGTTGACTACCAGCATTATGCTTTCCATTGTGAAGAGTAAGAAAAGGTGAGGCTGAACATCAAGGGGGACCACAGCTGAAAGAACACAGGAGCAATTAAACTCTGACCAATAATATAATGCATTATAGTCATCACCATTAACTACAGCAGCCCCAGATACATTTCATGCACATATATAAATCTTGTATGATTCACTTTTCATCCTTTGCACTCTGTGTTTGCAGTCTTGAACACCCTCTCTTAGTCTGTGCAGAACCCACTTTACTTTAAAAGCCTAGTCAAGCTAAGGTCATAATGGAAAACACAAATATTTCAGCCACATAAAGTTAGGGAAAGATAGAAGATTAGATTGCATGAAAATAATAATAGTAACTACATATTGGCAGAGAGCATCTATTTGCCAGCCAATATTTACAAGCCAATATTTGTGCCATGTGCTTTGACCTAACAAGATAGATGACAACACTGGGGCTGGAACTAGGATTCATCTTCTATTCCTGGCTTTGTCGTTGGTCTTCTGAATAACCTCAGACAAGTTGAAGTCATACATGCTATACAGTGATACATGAATAGGAAACCATGACACTAAAACTCCTTCAATAGTACTTCTGCAAGCATATCTTATGCTATAATTTAGTGAGCTATTTTTTAAAAAGTAAAGGACCCCTGACAGTTAAGTCCAGTTGCAAACGACTCTGGGGTTGCAGCGCTCATCTTGCTTTACTGGCCGAGGGAGCCAATGTTTGTCCGCAGACAGTTTTTCTGGGTCATGTGGCCAGCATGACTAAGCTGCTTCTGGCGAAACCAGAGCAGTGCACGGAAACACCGTTTACCTTCCCGCCGGAGCGGTACCTATTTATCTACTTGCACTTTGGTGTGCTTTCGAACTGCTAGCTTGGCAGGAGCTGCGACCGAGCAACGGGAGCTCACACTTCCGCGGGGATTCGAACCGCCGACCTTCCGAATGGCAAGTCCTAGGCTCTGTGGTTTAGATCACAGCCCCACCTGCATCCCTATTAGTGAGCTATTTAGGCAGCTCTTATTCATGTGTGGGGGCAAATAATCTGTTTTGGCTATTATTTAAAAAGAAAAGCAAATCTGCAGTCCTCAGGATCTGAGATATATATGTGATGATAACATTATGCCTGGAAAAGCTTTAGATTCCTAGAAGAAATTCCAGTCCTGGACTGATTGGTTTTGCTTCAACAGTTGCCTAGCATTAAAAGTGTGCTAATGTGCTGTTGATGTCTATTCTGGAGAAGACACCAAGTATCCCCAACAGGAAGTAGATCCTCTGCAGTCATTTTGATGAAGAAACCAAGATACAATCACATTGCTCCAGGTCCCATCTGTGTTGTTTATCTTCAGATCCACAGCATATTTCTCAACTCTGCAAGTAGCTTGAGTGGCCCAGTTTGATAAGAACTCCAGCCTGTTTCTAATTTAACAGAATTAATTGGACTCCAATTATTAAATTCTCAGCAATCCTCATTTGCACTTCGGAAACCTTTTTCTTCTTTATTAAATCTGAATTTGAGATCTAACATCACATGCCAGATTTTGCAGCATGCTCAAATGACAAAGCAGGGGAGATATGCAAACCATTTCGGAGATTACAGACTGCAACTGAGTTGCTTTCTTTCCATGCTGGTAAATTGTGCTGGCAAAGATGCTTAAAGGCGGTTTGAAATCTCTCATTGTCTAGCTCCTTTTACAATAATAAAAAAAGTCTTTCCTGACAGTTTGCATCTTTCAAACATCCTGTTGGTTAATGCTTTTAAAAGGGGGGGGGGGGAATGGAGGGAAAGTGACACTTCATTTCCACTTTTCCCTTGAAATGCATAATGAAAGGTGATGAAATATATCGTAAATTCATAATCCTAAGCTTGCTGCAAGGAATCAGCTTTAACATTATAAAACCATTCCACTCCTTGCACACAAAAATTCTGAAGGTGTGATCAGCAGAGCAGGTTACAGTCAAAAGAGACTTTGTTTGAATAGAATGTGGAAAGTATTATGCCAAGCTGTTTCTTTTCTTTTACTTCCTTGAAATGCCTTGACATCTGGTTATACTAGCACTTCGTAGTATACTGTAAACCTTCTAAGTTTGGAAAGATATGCAGTGTCACCTAGAAAACAACACACTCCTTCACGGGACAGAGATATTTTCAGACACAACTTCTGTGATCGATAAATGTATGTAGGTGTAGGGAGTGGAATTGCAGTGGTCTGGCCTGTCTTCAGCATGGCTTTTTATTTGAAGGGTGGGGTAGAGCAGGGCTGAGAACCTCAGGTCTGGGGTGAATGTGGCCCTCCAAGACTCTCTTCCTGGCCCTCCAGGTCTTTCTCCAGGCCACTGTCCATCCCCAGGCTGTGCCCATCACTGTCCCTGCTCCATGACCCCTTTGAAGATTTTTGCCAGGCTGCATTGTGTCATCTGCTTCTTGCTTGCCTGGGTAGAAAATGGAGAGATGCTTTGTGTTTGGAGACCCTTAATTGTTTGCACAGCTGGAATGTGGCAAAGGTAAGTCACATCCATTGCACTGGTCCTGCCCATCACTAGCATGCAGCACCCAAACAGTTTTCCACAAGGGATTAGGCCCCTTGCAGACCCTCCATGTGCCCCTATTTTCCAGGGACAGTCCTGGATTTACAGAAGGCGTCCTGGTTTCTGATTTGATCCTGGAATGTCCACTTCTCCTTAAGACATCAGAGAAATGTTGTAGGGTATGAGGTTATATGACCCCCCCCCCCCCAAGCCAAGGAAATAAATAACTATACAACCTTTTGAAGACATCTGAAGGAAGCCCTGTATAGGGAAGGTTTTTTAAACGTTTTTTTTAATTATGTTTTTATGTATATTGTTGACAAAGGACAGCTGGACATATAAAGGGCCCCATTACCTTCAGTAGCTTAAGGCCTCATCAAACCTAAATCCATCCCTGAATAGAAGTGGCTTAGTCATGCTGGCCACATGACCCGGAAGCTGTCTGCGGACAAACGCTGGCTCCCTCAGCCTATAGAGTGAGATGAGCATGCAACCACAGAGTCGTCTGCGACTGGACCTAATGGTCAGGGGTACCTTTACCTATTTTCATCAGAGAAATATTGGCGGGTATGCCCTTGGGCAGAAAAGAGTCTGCAGTTCTGACCATCATATAAATAAGCAATCCTGACAGACACTTACACCAAAGGTCTGAAAATGGCTTT
Source organism: Podarcis muralis (assembly GCF_964188315.1). Lineage (NCBI taxonomy): Eukaryota > Metazoa > Chordata > Lepidosauria > Squamata > Lacertidae > Podarcis > Podarcis muralis. The sequence goes on along the minus strand of NC_135662.1, from coordinate 43,670,190 downwards.
CTGAGTTAAACTTTTGGCATCAGTGCATTTGCATGCATATGCCATAGGGCCAATTTCCCCCTGGGGTGGAGGAGCTCTCGTTGTCCACCTCTGTACAGGCCCTTCACACTGAACATGCAATGGTAAGACAGCTTGGCTAGCATACTGAACAACGTCTTGCTTTCCCCACACATGAAGGCCATTCAATTGTTTGCAGCTCACAGCAGCCTCCACATCTAATACAAGGTGGCTGTGTTGGGTTAGGCTAAGCAGAAAAGGAAACAGACTACAACTGACCGAAGCCAGTAAGTTGATGATTTTATTAGGACACAAGTGCACTGCATCTCCTGAAGTGGTTGAAATGTAAAGCAAACACATGGGAAACTACTGAAGGCGTTGAATTAAATAATTTAATACACATTTATGCAAAAGGCATTTAAAAAAAAAAAAGCAAAGCTGAGCACACACTGTGTAGGGGATCAGGATTACCATAATTTGCTCATATCGGGAGAGGGAAGAGTGCACCAAATTAATGTGTTCATCAGAAAAGCAGGGAACTGTTGCTTTCCCCAGCAAAGGCAAAGAGTGCATGTGGTCTCCTCACTTCAAGGGATGTGGAACTTTTGATCACTATGGGATGGATTATCAAAGGTGCTTCATAGGTATGGCACAAACACCCAGCAGAAGTATACTGGTTTGTGGCAGAATGCTGGGTGAGATTTGCAGAAGGCAACACAGGGACAAACTTACAGGGAAAGCCTGAGGATTCGAGAACAATCCAAGGTAGCGGTACTGAACCTCAGCTGTAGCTCAGTGGGAGAACATCTGGTTTGTGTTCAGAAGGTTCCAGGTTCAATCCTTGGCATCTGCAGGTCGAGAACCCTGTCTGAAGTCCTGGAGAGCCACTGCCCATCAGTACAGTACTAAGCTAGGTGGACTGATGGTCTGTCTTCGTATACCATGGCTTCCATTGTTAACAAAGCTTTGCACAGCTAGACAACCCATTTCCCCAAAAGGCTCTGACATGGCCCAATTATTTATTGGCATGTGCATATCAACAGGTAACACTTTCTTCTCTTCATAATGGGAAAAGCTTTGCCTGTTAACTGTAATCTCTATGCCCCTAGCCCCAGAAAGCCATAGAAAGTTGGCATTCTTAATAGACTATGCAGATTGGGGACCAGTTTTCACTGAAGTAGTAAACCCCTATCTGTAATGCTACAATGCAGAAATATCGCCTCCATAATTTTTTTTAAAAAAAGCTTTCAAGGATATGGAACTGTGCCTTTCCCCAGATCTATTAGTTTTCTATGTGCAGGGAATTTCTATACAGAGGATCACATACAACAATCCGAGTCCATAGTGTGAAGTGACACAGGTTTAACTGCTCTACCACTGGCCTATGGCCCTGGTAAAGGTAAAAGTAAAGGTACCCCTGCCCGTATGGGCCAGTTGTGTCCGACTCTGGGGTTGCGTGCCCATCTCGCTTAAGAGGCCGGGGGCCAGCATTGTCCGAAGACACTTCCGGGTCACGTGGCCAGTGTGACAAGCTGCATCTGGCGAGCCAGTGCAGCACACGGAAACGCCGTTTACCTACCTGCTAGTAAGCGGTCCCTATTTATCTACTTGCACCTGGGGGTGCTTTCGAACTGCTAGGTTGGCAGGCGCTGGGACCGAGCAACAGGAGCGCACCCCGCCGCAGGGATTCGAACCGCCGACCTGACGATCGGCAAGTCCTAGGCGCTGAGGTTTTACCCACAACGCCACCCACGTCCCTATGGCCCTGGTAGTATTTATTTATTCAGTTATTAAATTTCTATGCCACTCTTCCTCCCAAAGTATGCATGCAAGGTATAAGGAAATGGAGGCAAAACATGAATGCAGCCTTTCTGAAGGATACTTGCTGGTAAACACATCATGTTTAAAGATATACACATCTTACGCCTAGGTTGAAATGAACATTTTAATATCTAACTCAGAGGACAAGAAAGTCTGGACAAGTTTGAATGGCCATGAAACAGTCGTTGTCGTCGTCGTCGTCCCCCCCCCCCCCGTCCTTTCCCTGTACACAATACTTCTCTGTGCATGTTATCTCCACACAAAAGCCATTGTGTGGCAGTCAATGACAATGGCAAATTCAAAACACTTCTTTCTCCTCTAGACTTTAGTGATTTGTCCTTGTAGCAGTTACCTTGATGTGTGTTTTTATACAGCTCTGGCTGTTTTGTGATAGAAAGAATTGCATTTTGCAAAAGTAATGGTATAAACTAGATTTACCCTATAAATGTTTCCAAGATGAATTGCAGAATCACTTAGATAACAAAGCAAATAATGTCTTTAGGGTTCCCCCCTGTATCAGTGTTAGTGCTGTTGAGGCATTGCTCCTCTTTCTTAATTTTGTTTAATTAATAAATAAGTGGAATCAACATGATGGTTGTACACAGCACATAATATAATACTCTATTATTCAGCAGTGCCTATCTCCATAGCAAAAAATCCTACAATAATATTTATTTGGAAGAAAGTTCCATTCAGCATAGGTCCCCCACAACTGTCCCATTAATTTAAAGCTTCCTTCTTATGATTTTGGCCCCTATAACTGCCTCTTGTTCGGTTGGGACACAGCATTACTACATTGCCCCTTAACTGACTCCAAATATGTCAGTTCCTGTTCCTGCTGGCAGAGAGAAGGCTTTATTTACTTTATTTACTGAGATAAATTATCTTGTTTCTTTGTTTTACAATGGCAACTCCAATATTGTGACTCAGTTATTTTTATTATTGCTATTTTAAAATTGCATGACAGCAATAAAAAAGAAGCTATTGCTCTGGAAACAGTGGTTTATACAAAAATTAATACCCAAGGTCTGAAGACACATGAGGTCACATTCTTGCTGAAGTGAAGCAGGGCTGGGTCTGGTCAGTGCCTGGATGGGTGACCATCTGGAAAGCGGACATATACCACCTTGGGTTCCATGGCAAGAGAAAGGCAGGCTATAAATTTAATCAAACAAACAAACTTACATTATATCCCTACTTGCTCCCTGAGATTATCCAGAGGAACACCATTAATTGTCCCCTGTGTTGCAGAGACCCGACTGGCTTCAGCTGGACATTTGGCATTGTTTCATTGAGCGTCTCCATTCCCATTGTTCAGCCCAGACACTGAGGTCCAGCGCCGAGGGCCTTCTGGCGGTTCCCTCACGGCGGGAAGTGAGGTTACAGGGAACCAGGCAGAGGGCCTTCTCGGTAATGGCATCTTCCATGTGGAACGCCCTCCCACCAGATGTCAAGGAAATAAACAACTATCTGACTTTCAGAAGATATCTGAAGGCAGCCCTGTTTAGGGAAGTTTTTAATGTTTGATGTCTTATCATGTTTTTAATATTCTATTGTGAGCTGCCCAGAGCGGCTGTGGAAACCTAGCCAGATGGGCAGGGTACAAATAAGTATGTATGTATGTATGTATGTATGTATGTATGTATTTGTATTCTTATTCTTATTATCTTCCACCAGAGTTTCAGCAAGCATCCTCACTTTGGGCTTTAAGGCAAGACTTTTCTTAGTTTGAAAAACTAAGGTTTATGCAGCTCCTTTATCTCATGACCCTTCACATCAGATTTAGTGATGATCTTAGGAAGTGTCCAAAGGCACAGAGGACAAACAGACAAACTTTCCAATATACGGTATTTATATTAGTATAAAAGCCACATTGACCACCAACGTCTTCTCCACAATCTCTCCACTACAGTCTCCATCTGCCCTGGACCTGCCCCTTGATCTACTCCGGACACATCCCTGGAACACATCTCCTTTTTGACCTTAGAGGAGAGACCACCATAGAGGTTTCCACAGCTGAAAGGAGGATGTGGACTTCCTCCACCAGCGAAACTTCCTCTCCACATGCTGAAGGAGAGATCTGGGACACCCTCCCAGGGAACAAAAGATTGTAGATTCGTGTTCTAAGCTTTCTTGAGTGTACACATGCATAGAAATATGAGTATATGTTTCTCAGATGAATGAATAAATAAATGTGGCTCTCATACAGTGGTATTTGGTCACGGCAATCTTATTATCCATCATGTACTACTAGCTATAACTGCTACAAGAAACAGTACATGAGGTGCTACACTAGGGATTTCCTCCTGCGTGCAGCCCCCACCCCATCTTTTAAATCTGTTTGGTGACTTTAGCCTTCTGCACATTTGGATTAAAATCTTCATCAGCCCTGTCAAGGTGTTGTCAGGATGAATTAATGTTTGAACAGCTCCTTGAAGATGCCAAGTGCTAAATGAATAGTTACTACTCCTACCACTGTCAGTTTCACACTCCTTTCTCCCATATTGTGATTGCTTGGATATGCTCCTCTAAATATAAACTATTTGTTTAATTTTTAAAAAGCATATTGTTTAACGCAAACCAGTGTTTTAAATGTCATTTAGTGAATTTATTCTTACAATTCATTAGACACCTTTTATGTTCATTTCCTAAATTGTTAAGCGTCTATTTTTAAAAGTAATGTTTATTTTCATTTTCTATAGATAAATGGGCTCAATATTTACATATAAACCAGAAAGTATCTTGTTTATTTCTTCTTTTAATACATTTTTATCCATCTTTCCTATTAATTGTCCAAGGCGGCTTACATTTTACGCACCTAAAACAACAAACTTGAAAGCAATCCAAATCACCATCCAGGAAAACAGCAATAAAACTAGCAGCAGTAAAAGCCAGAGCAATATAAGCAATAAAAGCAGCAGGAAACTCAAACAGAGAAAGTAACTGAAGGCTGCATTGTCACAACTGGGAAATATCCAGCTTCAGTGGATGAAGAGAGACAAAGACAGAGAGAGAAGAGAGCACCTCACTGACTGCAAAAAAAGCTATACCAAATCTAGGAGGTTAGAACCTTCAAACTGCCCATTGTCCATTAGTGGAGCAGAGATTCCAGATGTCTCTGCCCTGCTACAGACCCCACTGAGGACTCAGGGATTATATAGAATAGCAGTTAGTACAGCAGCCATCCTGGTGCCATCAGGAGCTGCTGGGAGTTGTAGTCCAAAATAGCTGGAGGGCACCAGATTGGCTGCAGAGTGGACGCCTGGTGGGGATGGGAACAGGTAAAGATCAGGGAGATATTTGTACAAGCCAGTGTCCCACTGGAATCAAGCAGAGAATCACCCCAATCTAGTAAATGAGTCCATTTCTCCTAAGCAGCCGTTGGTACACTTTGCTGATGGGCTATATGTCTTACTATGCAGACAAGTTGGCGTGCTCATGTGTTCCCCGCGGAACTGGCTTCTTTTGATGCAAATTGGGTATGCATGTAGAGTCACTGGTTCTTAGGTGTGACTCATTCCCCACAACTGCAGACAGAGGGCATTGTATCTAGAGCTAAACCAACTTGTTTCAGTACTGACAGCAATTTATTACAATGTGCTTTTCCTTTAAGAGAGAGAGAGAACGCTAATAAAATGTTTCATTAAAATCAATGGTTTCAATCAAGGTCTTCGCTTGGCGATTTAAATAATAAACTCTGATGCTATGCTTTCTAGACAATACTTTCCTAGCCTGACATGCTACTGGGAAAATCAGTTCAGAACTACTATTAATAATGAATACGAGCTGTTGGTGGCCCTGGACAATATATGCTGTCTTTAGGAATGGCAGCAGAACAAATCAGATATTTATATGCAGAGGCGTACCTGGAGGTTAGCAAAACAGGCCAAAGGCCTATTTAATCCACTATCCTTTTTGAGGTGCCTATAGGAAGCTCATAAGCAGGACTCGAGTGCAACAACGTTCAACTCCATTTGGAATTCCCAGCCTACTGCCTCTGATAATGGAGGTAGAACATAGCCAAAGCTGTAGCTTCTCTTTTTTGTCCCTTTTCAAAGATCTAAGTTACATCATCACCATGCTTAGTTGGAGATGTGAAGGGCGGGAGAAAAGCATGTTCCCTTTCAGGAGTGTCCAAGTATTTCCTAGCTATTCAGAAAGCATCTGAGCCACAGTTTTCCTAAGAAAGGGAAGGTACAACCAGGTCTGGCTGGCAGGTATGACTAGGTAGGGTGACATTTAGCAGCCCAGGCTTCACCCATCCTTTCAGTTCAAGCCCCCCAACTCTCAGCATGAGGTTCTTAATGCAAAATTCACACATGCATTCAGAAAAATCATGCACTCCAAGCTGTAAGCAGAATGTTAGCTTTAATGCAAGTCAGTCCTGTTGCAGATATTAATATTGGAAGCATAAGAACTGACTCCTTTTTGGAAGAAATCATTGTTCAGGCCCATAAAGATATTATTCAGACTTTTACTTGCAGAACTTTCTTCATAACAGAACAGAATACAGAAAATGATACACCCAAAGCATCCACACAATGTTTTGTGCTGTGCACCACAGGATCAGCATCTTACAAAGTATGAAATAATTCCAACAGACCTAGAAGCAGAAGGTCTGTCTCTTCCCACAGCATCCATTTTAGGCTGGAGCTGTTTTTTCTCTCTCTCAGAGAGGGTCTTTTACATGTCCTTACTTCACAGGGCCATAAGACAAAAGACACAAAGGTAACTCCCTTAAAAATGGGGATTTGTAACCCAATACCTTCATCACATGATCTAAGCTTACAACACTCGCATGTTTACTACCAGAGAACAACAATCAGTTAGTGAATTATCAGCAAGAGCTCAGAGTGCTCTCCTTGGCTTTAATATAGCCCTAGGGGAAATCCCCATATTAAACCTTCAGCAATATACATTTAGCCATTTTTCATTTTATAACTTCATTAATACACATACACTTTCCATTTCTGTGCCAATTAAATCTATTATACTTAACAGGTTCTGCACAGAGTAGACCTACTGAAAGCAATGGACTTGGGTTAATCATGAATACCATTTACTGCTCAAGGATTCAATATTCACCTACCTATCAATGTTTCATGTTTTTCTAACAATTTCAATGCAATTTCTATTTAATGTGGAAGCAGCTTTAACTACAAAGAAAGTGATGGGGCTTTTTGAAAGAAAGTTGCTTGTGGTGTTCCCATATTCAGTCAAAATGTCTATCACCATCTATAGGGGGGCAATTATCAGTGACCTTTGTATTACCTTGAGCTTCTTTTCATCCAGCTGCTTGATGAAAAACAAAATCACTTTTTCATTGTCAGCTTTGCCAACATCTAGCTGTGAAGAAAACTCAATTTATAGACCTGTAATTTTTACGGCCAGGGAGTGTGCATTTTGGCCTGTTGTTCCCACATCGTTCACAATGGAAACCTTAGAACAACATCCGATGATGTGAAGCAAGTTTATCTGCCCATAGAAATCTTGGTAAAACAAATTGTTAAAATATTTGTCAAGGGAGAAAGCATCTAAAGTGATAAAAGTTAAACTATGCTCTACAGCAGGGATGGGAAAACTCTAATCCTCCAGAGGTTGTTGTATTCCAACTCCCAACAGTCCTACCCAAATGGTCAATGGTCAGGGATGGTGGGAGGTGGGGTGTAACAAAATCTTGAAGCCCACAGGTTCCCCATCACTGGGCTTTCACTGAAAGCTGTGCATCTCGTGAAATAAGCAATTCAGGATACCATTAACATTTTGGCATCACTTCAGAAGAGTCCTAGGAATGGACCAGAAGTATATTGCACTCTGGTTTCAGGAACTTGGTTCATCAAGAACTACGTCTCGGGTAGCATTGTGTATTCTCAGTGTATAATGATTTCCTGTTTCCTTCCTAATTTGTCTAGGCAGAATACAGTAATGATACATTTCCAGAGGGGAGGCCAAGTTAGTCTACAGCAGCAAAAAACCAAAACAAAGGGCATTTTCCCATAGCAGTGTATTATGAGCTTGGTAGTGCTCCTGCATCCACATATCACTGTCCCAGTCAAAAAGCTGCCCCATATTATTTCCCCATTTAATCTGTATTTGCCACTTCCATGGAAAATCCCATAAGGTGAAAACCCTATAGAAATGATACCCGTACAGTTCAGTTGGTTAAAGCATGGTGCTGATAATACCAATATTGCAGGTTCAATCCCCGTATGGGACAGCTGAATATTCCTGCATTCCAGGGGGCTGAACTAAATGATCCTCAGGGTCCCTGCCAACTCTAAAATTCTACGATTCCTCTATGATACATCTGGATTAAGTGTGGGTGTGTACAGGATGCCATTTTGATGAAGACAACATTGTGAAGATGCTGAGAAAAACTTGGCTGCTTGAGCACCTACACCGAAAGTATCTTGTGACCAGTGGCGTAGCGTGGGTTGTCAGCACCCGGGGCAAGGCAAGTATTTTGCGCCCCCTAACCCGTGGATTTGCACCCCCTAACCCGTGGATTTGCGCCCCCTAACCTATGGATTTGCCCTAACCCCAGATGTTGCGCCCGGTGCGGCCGGCCCCCCCTGCACCCCCCACGCTACGCCACTGCTTGTGACACACCTTAAATAGACTAAACATTCCAAACATTAGGGTTGTGTCTACTTCATACTCAGAGCAGAGCCATTAGAAACAGTAAACATGAAAAACTAAAATCCATTGATTTCAATGGGTGTGTTCTGAGTACTGGTCTTTAATGTGCCACATACTGTGATAAAGAATGTTATGAACAATGTTTATGGATCCAGCTATTCTACCCTTCACAAAAACCCAGGAGCTAAGGGCTTAAAATATGGGAAGATGTGTGCACTGTTTTGAAATAGGAGAGCACAAGAGAAGGTAGTTAATTGCTTATGTTTAGCATTACTTACCTAACAGGCGTTAATATCTAAATGATCAGCATGGAAGTGAACAACCAACATATTAAGGTATGTGTGTTTGCAGATCTTGTGGTTTCACTGTTTTAGCCCATCGCTTTGCAAACCCTACTGAATATCACACAGTGGAGATTTTTTTAGCAACTGCAATCTAAACTACTTCCTTTCTAACATGGTTGAGATCACAGCATGTGGGAAAATCCTAAATCTACACTATTTCTCCAAGTCCAGGGATTTTTATTTTGCCAGCGAGCTGCTTAAATGATGCCCAAGGAATTAGTAATTTACTCTATGCAAAAACCAGCCAATCACAAAAGTCCATGTTAATCCTGAATTTGCTGTTGTGGTGTTGTAAATGGTGTGTGTATGTGTGTGTTTTAAAAATATTATGATTATTCAGGTCTCTGTGGTTTAATACTAAATGTCAGCCTGTCAGCGGAAGTTGAAGGGGGTGCAAAGTCGATAATGACATGCTATAACGAAAATTCTTCAAGGTGTTGCCACTCTGGAAAGGACAGAAGTAATTAAGAGATAATTGTGAATAGAATAGAAGTGTCTCACAAGAAGGTGGTCTCCTGCTAGTAAGAAAATCTCTAGAGAGCCTGGGACATTAATGGGAAATAAATGCTATGACAAGGCCAAGACTTCTGCTTTCAGATAGCTGAACAGCGCACTGATCCTGTGCTCTATTATTCTGAGCCATCAATGGCAATTTGCTATTTGATACTTTCACCACTCATGCTTACATGGTAAGGTTGCTGCATTTTCAGAGTCTCAAAAAAGACTAACTCTGTGGCTCTTTGGTCTGTTTCTGAAATACATCCAACATTTTATATGTACACTAACCCCACACCCCACCCCATACAAAGAAAGGAGATAGTTGCACTTGGCCTGTTGAACTCTAGGGGGGTTAATTTAGGTATGACAAATTTAAGTCCCCTTGAATTCAGTAGGATCTAAGCGTACTTCCTCTGGACTGTGGATACAAGTTTTGAACAGCCATTTGTTGGTTGTTTCAGGGACACACTTCAACTGCATCAAAGTTCATCAGGGATTTTTCTCATTCACTCAAAGACACAGTTTGAAGTACAATAACCTATTCAGATTTTTGCCCTAAGAATGGGGAGGACATTTGGAATTTCCAAACGTTCCTCTGAAATTAAAAGCTAGGATGGGGGGGGGATGTGTGGTGACTAACCTCAGCTCATTTTTTTTCAATGTGCCTTTGAGTATGACTTAGTTGGATATTACTCCATGTTTTTTACTTCATCTCACTGGAATGAAATAGCTATCTAGAATGAAAGAGTATCTTAGAAAGCGCTCCCAAATGCATGTGTACTGCAATATAGAAATACGAGCAAGACTGATCAGCTGTATGACATGACTGGCACCCTTTCATATTTAAATTATGTTGGCAAGAAGTGATGGCCTTTCATGAGTGCTACCCTGTATTCAAAACATTTTTCTTTGCTTCAAAATAAATTATCATCTTCCCTTCATGCCCATTCACATTTTGACTGTCAGCAACTGGCTAAGAAACCATGACACATAATAACTGACAAGGCATACTACTGTGTCTGTCCTGCAAAGAGCTGGTGCTATAATGGAGCCAGAGTGACTGGACAATTGAGAGCCAATGAGATACAGTGGTTAGAGATGAGGACTAAGACTAGAAAGACCCAGGTTCAAATCCCTGATCAGTCATCACAATGACTGGAGGACATTGGCCTAGTTACAATCTCTCAGTCTAATCTACTCCATAGGGTATTTTGAAAGGATAAAATGTGGCAGTGGAGGGGAGGGAATCATGTATCCCACCTTGAGATCCTTGGGGGGCGGGAATCCCTTCGCATCCTCAAAGATGGCAGCCAGCCAAACATAGATCCAAAGAATGATGCCCATTCACTGGAAATTGCAGGGTAGAAAACCAAATCAATAATGAATTTTCCCTTATGTGCCTGCCCACATGTTAGTCAGTTTCAGCATTTTTTCACTGTGTGCACAGATACCTAGTTAAGAAGGCAGACCCTGCTCTATATGGATAGCAGTACCAGAGATGGAAAGCTCTACTTTTTCTGTGTACCGGGGTCTATATTTAGCCTTTGAATTATAGCTTTCTATGATCTGTGACCAATTCAGCTATAGCAAGTATCTTTACAAGCATCAGGGATCCCTGTCCATCAATGCTAGCTTGTCTGACAGTTTCTTATCCCATTATTTATGTTTACTGCAATTGTTTGGCCATCTGAGGTTGTCATGCTCCTTCACAAATGACAGTGGCCCATAACTCCTCTTGGGAGATTTTAGCATTCTTGAAGAGCGGATGTATCTGAAATTTCAGAGCTGTAGTCCATCATTCTGTAGCCAAGGGACAGTCAGTCTGAGACCCTTATGCAGCTTCTTCCCCATTATCAAGCTGTTTGATATTCCAGCCTTGGAATAGCACTAGTTGCCAGCTTTCAACATGGCATTTAACTACTGAGACAAATTGATGACTGAAACAATTCAAACTGAATCGAGACAAGACTGAAATAATGATGATCAGCAGGTCTTCTGAGGTGTGTGTGAGTTTATGGAAAGGTAAGACCACTTTGTACCAAAAGTACACTTCTCTAGTCACTCAGGCTCACAGCAATAGATGTGAGGATGCTTAGATTCATATCTCTGTGTTGTGTGAGCTGGCATATTTACCATATAAGACTTAAACCACTGGAAATGAGGATTTGAACTGGTGTGGTCTATCACAGCTGTTCTACATGAGTGTGCATTCAAACCACTCTTTTACCATGTGACAGACTTACTTTGTGACAGTTGTATTGCATGGGAGGATACAGAGACAGTATACAGAGACACAACATTTCAAAAGCTAGTGTTGCCTCAATACAGCTATGTGCTTCCGTTGCTGAGCTCCATTGAAAATGGCTTCTCCATGTGAACCACGAAGTGACTTCTGTAGACAACAGAACAACTCTTCTTTTGTTATCTCTGTGGCTGCAATCTCCTAGGTGATGAAGATGCCATAGGGCAATTGAATGTACATGCGTAGTGCATCCATTTCCCTCCCTCCATGAGGCCCTGGGCACTGGCAATCCACACTATGCCACTGCTTTGTGGTCGTTCTGCCATGTCAACAATTAATCTGTGAAGCCAAAGAAAGAGCAGAATGACTCCAAATGTAAACACAGTTTCTAAGGAGGCATTCAGTCATGTTCTGGTCCTTAGAAGTTACAATCTTCCTGAAAATATCTCATGCCTCTGCATATGTGAGTGATCTCACCTTGCTTGCTTGAATTGGGGCTGCCATATTCTGAAGAGCTAAAAATTGGGGTTGCCATATTTTGAAGAGCTAAAAAGAGGACATATTTGTTGACTTAACTATGGATTGCTATGATGACTCTACCCATGAAAAAGAGGATGTGCCCCAGAAAAAGAGGACATATGGCAACCCTCCAATTTTGATTTCTCACTGACGCATAAGGCTTCCTTGAGGAGGGAGAATTTGACATAGGACACATTCAGACATGAGCCCTTCACTACACCAGCTTTTGCCAGCCTGAAGTTCTCAACTACTGTACAAGCCAGCATAGCCATGCTGCTTATGCTGGTGGGAGTTGTAGTGCAAAACATTTGGAGAGCATCAGGTCAGTAAAAGAGACATGAACACCTGCCTGTTTGAATCAGTGCTTCCAAATGCCAAGCAGCTGCTGAGACAATTACTTGAGCTAACAGCAGCTGAGGATTGAGAATTTTCATCAAGACCAGGTAAGAGATGAAAGGGTACTGTGTACCTGTGTACTGTGGTCCCAATGAATTGTGTGTGTGTGCATATGCACACACCTTTTATTAACTATTTTTTAGAAGCAGATGCATCAGCAAGTGATGTGCTTATTTGCTCTCACATCTATCTTGGCCATTAGCAGATGCCATTCTCAAGCTGCTTCAGAGATGTCACCCTGTGACTTCTAATCTACAAGACTGTTTAGCTCCCTGTTTATATTTGTCAATATTTCTCCTTCACCTTCCACTTGCTACTTGTTTTCTGCAAACAGGGACTCCAGACACTACAGCTTGCATTTCACTTCAGCTCCATTAATAAACCACAGTCTAATACTGTCATTGTAAATGGTATGGTCTCTAAAAGGCTCCTTTGCTTCTCAAAGGCCTCACTAAGCACAGATTGCCTATGATTCACTGGAAACTCCAAGCTTCAGAAGTACTGCCGAGAAAGTCTACAGAAGACAGAGGCAATGAGTTGCAAGAATGCCAGAGCCCCTTCTCCCATCTTGCTTGATGTTTGCAAATGTGGGACTGAACCAGGCATTTCCTGGCTGCTCCCTGTGTCAGTTTACTGGGAAATGAGCTGGTGTTTATAGAACCATGTCAATGCCACAGGGATTGCACAAAATCAGCTATAATGAAATCAACTGAAACCTCTCCCACAGACCATGTATGTCAGGCTCACAGCTTCAAGCTGATTGATAAGAGTTTTAACTCTAAGAAGAAATACTTTTAAGATAAGTGTTTCATGCCAATAGTAGATGCTGGGAAAGAAGAAAGTGTATATGTGGCAGTGTGCGGAGAGGGGTTTACTTTTCTACAGAGTTTTTATTAAAAAGAAGGGAAAAAAGAAATTCCATCAATACTTGATGTATATGTTAATCAGGAAGGGAATGGGGTGAATGACTCTCTCTCTCCCTCCCCCCCCCCCATTTTCTTCTAAAACAAAAGCAATCTTATTACATCTTGCATTATTTCTTTTCCTGCATGCAGAAAAATCCAAGTAGGGAAAAAACACCCACTCATTTCTCCTTCTACAGTTCGTGTGTGTGTTTGTGTGTAGATGTATATGTGAACATTAAAGGTGATCAAAATAACTTATGCAATTATTAACAGTGCTGGTCATTCAGTGACATCAGTGAGTTTTATGCAGCTGTACAAAGAATATTATTTCTGCTTAATCAACTGGTAACCTGATCCAAAGTGTAGCTAAGTTGGATCCAACACATACCCATCGAATTCCAAAATGATGGCTCAATGCTTGTTTATGTTGAAGGACTACCTGGAGAATGTATCATGAGCCAGATGGCCATTGTTAATTTAGCTAGTTGCATGTGCTTATAATCAACACAGATTGTACATAAGTTGCCCTGCTACAGATGAAACCCTGTACCTAGTGGACATGTTGTATAACTTATGTTATTCACTCAGTGGTTCATAGTGCATTTCATTTTTAGAGAAGCATTACTGGCTTTGCTGTAGGATGGAGAAATTCCATCTCCATGAGATTTACAAGCTGGCTGAAAATATCCTAAAATCATGGGACTATTTCTTGGCCAGGAGAGGCGCAAAAAGTAATAATACAGGACATCATCATGATAAAGTCAAGTAAATTTGATTCCCATTGCTTTCAGGTGGATAGTTAAACACATCACTCTCCCACTGAAATCAACACTCCTTAATAGTGGCTGGATTATGTCCAGAATAAAACTGTGTGAGTGGATTTATGCTGTTGGACATGTTTTCAAACAAAAGCCACTGCCACAGCTCAAACCTGGCAGAGCAAGAAAAGTCAGTGTTGTGAGGCATAGAATTCTCAGAAATCGAACGTTTCGACTTTTCAACGTTGAACCCCAGAAGTAACTGCTTTGGTTTTCAAACGATTTTTGGAAGCCAAATGTGCTATGCGGCTTCCATTTTGAGTTTCCCTATTGTATACACACACACACACACACACACACACCTACCTCTATATATGTAATTGAAGGTTCAAGCTGCACATCATGGGTTAATGACCGTTAATCAACTGCTGAAGTCGCAGAGAAAAACAAAAGAAGGCCCAAGCTCAAAATGCAGAAAATATCACAAGGTTTTGAGAGGGGTAGGGAGAGAAGCAACAAGACAAACAGAATTTCCACTATTGCCAGCTCACACAGGTGACCTGCCACAATCAGGTGCCCTGTTGGTGTTCTTTAAAGGTCAAATAAAATTGTATTGAAAGCCACATGGAGATCATTTAAAGTAGTGATTTAAACTAGCAGGGTTCCTTTTGGAGGCAGTGCCCTGACAATGTTTCACTGTGGTTTTTAATCAGCCTTAATTTGTTTAATGCTAGTATTTGGAATGACTCTGCTTGGAAGCTTTAATAGTGAAATGTTCTGCTATTCATGGTTTACTCCATTTTTGTGGTAAGTGCTGATTTCTTATCAGTGATGCCAATACAAGGAAAATTCTATAGACCCAGCTTCTTCATTGTATATATATATATATATATAAAAGCCTTTTAAAGAGACAGTTACAGTTTTTTAGACCATTCTGCAGTGTGGAGTGGAAGACAGAGAAGTTCTCTGTCTTTACAGTCTAAGTATTCTCAGAACCAAACCTAACCACAGTAGATATCCATGTGGCAAGACAAGTTGAAATGAAAAGACAGCACATATTCAGACCCTTAGTATGAAAGACCTCCGGTTCAACAGAATGGAAGGTCTTCTACTACAGCATAATAAAAGAATGCAACCTGACCTTTTTCAATGACTCTTCTTTTGTTGTGCGACTGGAAGTGGGCTCTCTGAAGCTTCTGCAGCAGGACCATCACCACATCTGTTCTTAACAAAACTCCAGCTAAAGACTAAGAGGATTAACAGCCAGGAATGGCACATCACATCAATTAGCCAGGAATTGTAGCCAGCTGAACAAAACCCTGCACCTTTTCACAATGAAGCCCTTTCAATACATTTCATTCAGCATCCCCCTAGCCAGCATTTCCTCTGCTGTCATGGCTTACAATCTTTTCCTTCATTGGCTTTAGTCAACATAAGGCTGACTCACCAACAAGCACCATGTTGGGAAGCCTGATCAAAGTGCAGATGCTCTCTATTGGCTCACATTGGGACAAATATGGGCTACATACTGTGGGCTCAAATACTCATCAAATATCCCATTTACCTTGAAATGAAGGAGGATTCTTCCTATACCAAGACCCCCGAAGCACATTGCCTCTGCCTTGGCTGGCCCATCTCACACCATAAGTGACTAAAGGTAAAGGTAAAGGTACCCCTGACCATTAGGTCCAATCATGACCGACTCTGGGGTTGCGGCGCTCATCTCGCTCTGTGGGCTGAGGGAGCCAGCGTTTGTCCACAGACAGCTTCTGGGTCATGTGGCTAGCATGACTAAGCCGCTTCTGGCGAACCAGAGCAGCGCACGGAAATGCCGTTTACCTTCCCACCGGAGCGGTACCTATTTATCTACTTGCACTTTGACGTGCTTTCGAACTGCTAGATTGGCAGGAGCTGCGAGCGAGCAACAGGAGCTCACCCCGTTACGGAGATTCGAACCACCAACCTTCTGATCAGCAAGTCCTAGGCTCTGTGGTTTAACCCACAGCAAGACTACATGGAGGTAAAGTTAGAGGCCAGTGTCTGGAAAGGTTGGTGGGCTCTCAGGCAGGAAGAAGGAAGGTTTTGTTCCATTAGCAATGGCCTGTTTTCTTTCCAGCTCCAATAGGTAGTTGGCAGCAGACAGAGTACTGCTCAGTAACCTGATGCCACTGAAACAGCCAAATTGGTCAGAGATGAGGCAAAATGAACACAAAGACCAACAGCCTTGCTGAGCAGATGCAGTTCTAGTAACAACCCCAGCCAGAGTTTCTTATTAAGGGATTCCTGTAAGGAGCAGAGCCAGTTGTTAAGAGAGGGTAGAACTCATTAAAGTATAATCTGAGGCCGGCCCTACCATTAGGCAGAGTGAAGTTATCACCTAAAGAGTTTAGATGCCATCGAAAGGTGGCAAATGGATAGTTACTTAATATTTTTATTGTTGGTACTTTTACTGCCAGGGAAGAGGCAAGGCTCTTGTGAGATTTTCTGCCTCAAGGGCCACAATTGCTTGGCAGGCCTTTGGTACAATGGGAACCTTGACTTGGAGGCAGGTGGGTTGCCATTTGCTGCTTTGCCTCAGAGCGCAAAATGTATTGGGACAGCCCTTATATTGTCATGATAGGGGAAAATATAGGTAGTGACACAAATGGGGTGTTGTTGTTTTTTTTTAAAAAATGCACCCCCATTTTTATTTATTTTTACTATCAGGATAAATACAGCCCCAGGGTCTCCTCTAGGACGGTTGTATCCCAAATGACACACTCAAAAGGTTTCAGATTGTAAATGTCATCACCCCTGATCGTGCTCATGCTGTCTGGGGCTGATAGGAGTTTGGAGTCCAAATCATTTGGCTGGAACCAACCTGCAGTGCGTCTTAGGTCACCAGGGCCAAGTGGCTATCTGGCTAAATCTCGATCTTTTGTATCTACTATATTATAGTCTTCCAAATAAGAATAGGTGTGCTCATTTCAGAAGGCCTTGAAGTGACTCTGTGCAGCACTTGAATTAGATGGCGGCACTCGGCATCCTTTCATTAGCTACCAGCAGATAAAAGTAGCACAGCAATATTAAAGGCTGAGATTAGAAGCTCGACTACCCTTAAAGGTATGAATGATTCTCTCCCCCCTGAAAAAGTAGGTCCTTTGGGGAACATTCTAATCTGTTCTGCCAAGTATTCAAAATGTTCCTTAGCTTTCACAAAGTTATTACTGTATTCCCATTATTAGCTGGGAAATTTAATTTATTCTGTGAAACAAGTTTGTCTTTTTTCTCTCTTTTTTGCCCCAGAATTGTTTGTAGTCTGAATGGTGCCCTGCAATTCAGGCGATGATTATGTTCCGCTTAGTGACATACTTCTCAGCCCAGTATAAGAACTTGGGTGCTAAAAGAAAGAGTGGCACAATCTAAGCAAAAGCCTTGAATGAAGTGCCAACCATGTTTCCCCTAGTAGTTCTACATCATTTAAGTTTGTCAGCAGCAGACTTAAAAGATTAAAAGCAATTTTGCAGATATTTTATTCAGCGCTGTTTATCCTGATTCTGCCTATTCAGTTTGCTTTATCAATATTTAAAATCCAAGGAGTGCTATTCTTTCAGGTCATACATGGCTTTGCTTAGATCTTTTTGCATGTATACATATATTAAATGTAAATTGCTAGTACCTTGTTTGAAAACGTGGTCTGTTTTCAACACTGATAGAAGCCACACTTGCCGAACTTTTCTGAGATGTACAGAGCAACTCTGCTGTTTCTGAAGGAATAGCAGGACACAAGTCCAATAAATAAAAGGGCGGTATTATTCAATTCAGTTTTACACAGAGTAGATCCATTCATTTCAATAGGGCTACTCTGAGTAAATGAATGCCACCTATGGGGACAACAGCCAGCAACTCTGTGTGCTTAGTGATACATACATTGGTGCTCAGGCAGGGCCAGCTCTAACATTAGGCAGAATGAGGAGGTGACCTCAGGCAGCTAATTTTGGATGTCATGAAATGGCAGCAATGTATTGGTTATTTAATTTATTGCTATTATATTTTTACTGTCACAGAGTGTGGAGAAGAGCTTCTGAGATTTTCTGCCTCATGTACCAAAATCACCTGGCTGGCCTATGGTACTATGTACTCTGACGAGGGTAGATGGGGAAGACCAACTGATGCTCTGTCCCTAGAAGCAAAATGTCTTGAGCCATTTCTATATACACGTTATCCTCTATAGTTGGGATGTCCAGTGGAATGTCCCACGTAACAGAAGGGAGATGCTTAATGAGCATGTTAAATGTTATTAAAGATGCTGTTGAAAATGTGTAGATGCCATGTGGATTTCACTGGGGAGAATTGTGTAGACTAAGAAGAAAAATGCCTCTAGGGCAGAAGTAAATTCGGGATCAAGAATGCGAGGTGACAGTGAATAGTTACTGGTGACAAGAATCCACTGTTACAACTTAATTTAGTATGTGGCCAAATTTTCAGATGTCTGACATTTCTGACATTCAGATCCAGTTTTTGCTGAATAATCTGGAAGCATGATGTGTTGGAAGCTGTGTGTGTACAGACACACACACACACACACACAGAGAGAGAGAGAGAGAGAGAGAGAGAGAGAGAGAGAGAGAGAGATTTCACTGTGGTATTTCACTTACCGTATGTTATGCAAAGCCTATGCCAAACATATCCCCACTTGGAAAATGTAACTGAAAGCTTGCCAACTATTTAATCTCCCATAGAGAAGTGTGGCCCTTTTGGCAAGATCATAGAAACATAGAATTGTAGAGTTGGAAGGGAGCGCAGTAGTCAAGTAGTTCAACTAGTCCAACCCCCTGCAATGCAGGAATCTTTTGCCCAGGGTGGAGTTTGAACCCACAACCCTGAGATTAAAAGTCTCCTGCTCTACTAACTGATCCATGATGACAGCAAAGTGTGTGCATGGATATCACAACATGCCACTTTGGTAGTAAGAAACCAAAGTTCATTGTCAGTCAGGCTGAATTCTTGTGATGACAATAATTCATGTAATTCAGCTAGGTGTGAGGTGTGAAAAACAGTCAACCAGTCAAGAAAAAATAGTTTTTAATCACATGGTTATCAGCGCAGGTAAAATTGGAAGTATCGCTATAACAATGTCCACATTACAATGCAGCTAGACCAGAATCCAATTTCTTTCTTTCTTATGAGGAAAGCACTGCCCTGAAATCATACTTATGTTTATGTAAATGTTTACATGGGTTAACAAGTAAAGATATGATACGTTTTTCTACAGCAAAGCAGCGAGATTAAATTGCACAACGTTGCTATAGGTATCTATTTGACCCTAATAGAAATAAATAGAAGAACATGAAACTTGGCACGTTCAAGGCATTAGATGTCTAAATTATCCCCAAACATGGCGAAAGCTCACATTTAACAAGAAAACTGCCTTATGCTCATGCAGCAGTTAAGCTAAGGAGGTATTAACCCTTCAGTATTGATTTTTTGTTCATAGCTCCAGGAGATTTTTATACAGGGGAAAAATAGATATATATCATTAGCCTATAAAACCCCACGTAAAAATCAGCACTGGACTCATTATAGATCTCAGCTACCTCCCTGATATATTTGTATTCCTGTACTGTAAACAGCAATCCACTTTTTTTTTTTTTTACATTAAATTGAATTCATAGTCAACAACATTGAGTGCCTATTTTAAAAACAGTGGCATGACTGGTGTGTTTCTGACCCCAATACCAGATTAGTGAAGTGTTTTTCCAGTGTGGGAGGCTTAGTGTTTACTTGTAAGGGAAAGCATGTCAGAAGAGAAACATGAAAAGAAGCAGAGAAATACTGTAGCCTAGTTTGCTAAAGCCTAAAGAGAAAAGCCCCCTTCATGGATCACTGCCTTGCCGTGGCGAAGGGGCTTGAAGAATTCAGAGAAGCTATGAACTACGCCGAGCAGGGCACACAAGATGAACAGGTCATAGTGGAGAGTTTCGACCAAACGAGTTTCCACCTGGAGGAGGAACCGGCAAGCCACTCCAGTATCTTTGCCAAGAAAACTCCATGGACAAAGACAACAGGCATATAAAAGTTATGACGCTGGAAGATGAGCCCCTCAGGTCGGAAGGCGTCCAACATGCTACTGGGGAAGAGCGGAGGGCAAGTACAAGTAGATCCAGAGCTGATGAAGCGGCTGGGCCAAAGCCGAAAGGACGCTCAGTTGCGGATATGCCTGGAAGCGAAAGGAAAGTCCAATGCTGTAAAGAAAAATATTGCATAGGAACCTGGAATGTAAGAACCATGAACCTGGGTAAGTTGGAGGTGGTCAAAAATGAGATGGCAAGAATAAATATTGACATCCTGGGCATCAGTGAACTAAAATGGACGGGAATGGGCGAATTCAGTTCGGATGACCATCACATCTACTACTGTGGGCAAGAAACCCGTAAAAGAAATGGAGTGGCCCTCATAGTCAACAAAAGAGTGGCGAAAGCTGTACTGGGATGCAATCTCAAAAATGATAGAATGATCTCGATACGAATCCAAGGCAGACCTTTTAACATCACAGTAATCCAAGTTTATGCACCAACTACTGGTGCTGAAGAAACTGAAATTGAGCAATTCTATGAAGACTTACAACACCTTATAGAAGTGACATCCTGGAGAGTGAAGTCAAATGGGCCTTAGAAAGCACTGCAAATAACAAGGCCAGTGGAAGTGATGGTATTCCAGCTGAACTATTTAAAATTTTAAAAGATGATGCTGTTAAGGTGCTACACTCAATATGCCAGCAAATTTGGAAAACTCAGCAGTGGCCAGAAGATTGGAGAAGATCAGTCTACATCCCAGTCCCAAAGAAGGGCAGTGCCAAAGAATGCTCCAACTACCGCACAATTGCACTCATTTCACACGCTAGCAAGGTTATGCTTAAAATTCTACAAGGAAGGCTCAAGCAGTATGTGGATCGAGAACTCCCAGAAGTGCAAGCTGGATTTAGAAGAGGCAGAGGAACCAGAGACCAAATTGCAAACATGCGCTGGATTATGGAGAAAGCTAGAGAGTTCCAGAAAGACATCTACTTCTGCTTCATTGACTATGCAAAAGCCTTTGACTGTGTCGACCACAGCAAACTATGGCAAGTTCTTAAAGAAATGGGAGTGCCTGATCACCTCATCTGTCTCCTGAGAAATCTCTATGTGGGACAAGAAGCTACAGTTAGAACTGGATATGGAACAACTGATTGGTTCAAAATTGGGAAAGGAGTACGACAAGGCTGTATTTTGTCTCCCTGCTTATTTAATTTATATGCAGAATTCATCATGCGAAAGGCTGGGCTGGATGAATCCCAAGCCGGAATTAAGATTGCTGGAAGAAATATCAACAACCTCAGATATGCAGATGACACAACCTTGATGGCAGAAAGTGAGGAGGAATTAAAGAACCTTTTAATGAGGGTGAAAGAGGAGAGCGCAAAATATGGTCTGAAGCTCAACATCAAAAAAACGAAGATCATGGCCACTGGTCCCATCACCTCCTGGCAAATAGAAGGGGAAGAAATGGAGGCAGTGAGAGATTTTACTTTCTTGGGCTCCATGATCACTGCAGATGGTGACAGCAGCCATGAAATTAAAAGACGCCTGCTTCTTGGGAGAAGGGCAATGACAGGCCTAGACAGCATCTTGAGAAGTAGAGACGTCACCTTGCCAACAAAGGTCCGTATAGTTAAAGCTATGGTTTTCCCAGTTGTGATGTATGGAAGTGAGAGCTGGACCATAAAGAAGGCTGATCGCCGAAGAATTGATGCTTTTGAATTATGGTGCTGGAGGAGACTCTTGAGAGTCCCATGGACTGCAAGAAGATCAAACGCATCCATTCTTAAGGAAATCAGCCCTGAGTGCTCACTGGAAGGACAGATTGTGAAGCTGAGGCTCCAGTACTTTGGCCACCTCATGAGAAGAGAAGACTCCCTGGAGAAGACACTGATGTTGGGAAAGATGGAGGGCACAAGGAGAAGGGGGCGACAGAGGACGAGATGGTTGGATAGTGTTTTCGAGCTTACCAGCATGAGTCTGACCAAACTGCGGGAAGTAGTGGAGGACAGAGGTGCCTGGCGTGCTCTGGTCCATGGGGTCACGAAGAGTCGGACACGACTAAACGACTAAACAACAACAAAAAGAGAAAAGCTTTAGGTATGGAAAATTAATAAAATGAACCCCTGCCAATGTGAACCATTTTCATCCCCCAAAAGGTCCTCATCCCACCAACTGGCAAACCCTTGATTTATTTCCATAAGAAGTTGTAGCGAGGAAGTAAAATAGAGTACAGTGGTACCTCGGGTTACAGATGCTTCAGGTTACAGATGCTTCAGGTTACAGACTCCGCTAACCCAGAAATAGTACCTTGAGTTAAGAACTTTGCTTCAGGATGAGAACAGAAATCGCAGGGTGGCAGCACGGCGGCAGTGGGAGGCCCCATTACTAAAGTGGTGCTTCAGGTTAAGAACAGTTTCAGGTTAAGAACAGACCTCCAGAACAAATTTAAGTTCTTAACCCAAGGTACCTCTGTAATTGTGTTGGTTGAACAGATTGAGAAGTTGTATCTATGCTTCTTTCTTAATCAGCTGTAGTGTTGGCCTTTGGGGGGCAACTATTAAACATGACGTGATACCAGCAAGTCTTTCAGATGGGTCCCAAACTAAATAAAATTTGAGACAGATAGCATTAGAATTCCCCCATTGTTCATATTACCCACCTATTTTGGGTGACCTTCTTATCCCCCCTTTAGTTTATGGTGATTGATTTCTGCTGTAAGCTGGTTTGGGATGCTTTGTACGAAGGACATTTTATATATATAATACATATATATAGCCTGTAAATTACTCTCTGGCTATCCTCCCCCCTTCAACTCCCACTGTTTACTGTGAACGGCATGTCAAATGACCTATTTGCTATCATAAAGGTTAACAGAAAGGGCAAGGAAACTGTTTCCATCCCAATACAATTCATGATGTTCTTTCAAAACACAATTTGCTTCCTTATCCTCCATTTTGCACGAAAAAAGCACTTGGACGGATGACGCTTTTGCATAATACACAGGCTGCAGAAATTGTTTCATTTCTAAATATGGAGTCAATTTGTATTGCTTCTGGCAGGCCACCATCACTGGGGAAAACCGAGAAAGAGAGCGAGAGAGGAGGGGAACCTAGGAAATTAGCCTTTGCTTAAAATATTGGGGGTGACGAATACACGTAGGCTCTCACCGGTGCGCAGAGAATATTACTTTCCCCTTTGTAAATCTCAAGATACCCAATTAAAGTAAACTTCCAACATGCAAACAGTCGTCCTGCTAAATTTGCCAGAGATAAAGTGTCACATCATCAGCCAGGATAACTTTGTACCAGGCGGCAGAAGACTGTGACAAAACCTCTAATTCTCTGATTAGGCTGCAAGAAAGAAGAGGACTCCTTTGCTCTATTGAATTTAGCATACGGCTGATGTAGTGCCTGCAATATTGGACGGCCTGTATTCCTCCCTCACTCTCATAAATAGGAGAGGGAAAGCAGACGGGCAAGAGATGGGCTTATCCATTATTAATGCCCACCCCACCCCAATAATACGGATGCTTTCATTATGGTACTCTAAATAAAAACATGCCGCAGATTGCACAGGGGTGTGTGAAGGCAGGAGGGGCGTCTTTCTCTGCCCTGGTCTTTTTGACATGCTTTGAAGTCTCAGCACTCTTCCCCGCCCTCCCTCTCTTTCAGAGCAGTGAAAAAAAGAGTTAGGGAAATTCATCAGAGAATGATAGGATGCGGAAAGAGATGCCATGCATAATTTTATAAACCCGAAAGAAAGGGGAAAAGAATGAGAAAGTCAGGAAATGTGGAAAGTACCTGAAGATTAATGAGCTTCCATCTGGGAAGAGGAGATAGCTGTGCCAAAGAAAAGCTGAAGTAGCTAAGTTGGAAGGGGAGTGTGTATCTTGGACGCAGTGTGGCTTCGAGTACCCAGAGCAGAATAGGGGATTATTTCCCCCCAAAGTTACGAGCGCTCTTTCGGACGTAAGGACACAAGAAGAGTCTGCTGGCTCAAGCCAATGACCCATCTGGTCCAACATCCTATGCTTCACAATGGTCAACCAGATGCTTGCGAGAAACCTGCAAAAAGAAACTGAGCATAAGAGCCCTCTGCTCTCCTGGGTTTTCCAGCAACTGCTATTCAGAAACATTGTTGTCTCCTACTGTGGAGACAAAGCATAGCCATCATGGGCCTTCAATAGCCTTATCCTCCAAGAATTTGTCTGATCCTCTTTTCAAGCCATCTAAGTTGGTGGTCATTACTGCCTTCTGTGAGAATGAGTCCCACCGTGTGTTGAGCTGTGTTACATTTAGATCTTCTTTTCCTGAGGGTTTGGGGTTTGTTACATTACAGTGGTACCTTGGGTTAAGAACATAATTCATTACGGAGGTCCGTTCTTAACCTGAAACTGTTCTTAACCTGAGGTACCACTTTAGCTAATGGGGCCTCCCGCTGCTGCCCGATTTCTGTTCTCATCCTGAAGCAAAGTTCTTAACCTGAGGTACTATTTCTGGGTTAGCGGAGTCTGCAACCTGAAGCGCCTGTAACCCAAGGTACCACTGTATTTTAAAAGACCAGAGCAAATCTTAGATGCACAGCTGCCAAACCCAAATCACAGAATTTCAGTACTTTTATTTCAAACCCAGGTTTGCTCCAACTATTCAAAGGCACGAAAAACCTCTGGAGAGAAGGGGGAATTGTTGTTTGGTTTGGTTCTTGTTCTTGTTTTTATTATGTCTTTTGTTTTTTTAATCTTGTATTTTCATGCTGTGGACTGCCCTGAGATCTATGGATGAAGGGCTGTATACAAATTTAATCAATCAAACAAACAAACAAACAAACCCCAAGCCAATCTCACAGCTGAGTTTGTATTTTCTCTGCCATAGGGGGACCTGACTTGCCTCTCATACGCAATGCTCCTTACCTAGACTAGAGAGCCAGAGGGTAGTCAATGTCTACCATCACCATGCAGTGACTGGATGGTGACCTTACTGACAGTGGAGGCAGAGGCAGTGCAGGCAGCAGCACTCTGTAAGCATGTTGCTGGCTGTAAATATCCAAGAGCATCTTGCAGGAGCATGGGTTGTTGATATTATCAGCCAATGCTGGAAACTGATCGCCGTTCATTGTCATCGGCACTGCCTGTGTTGCACCTCCTTCCTCTTGCCCCTTGGCTGCCGCTCACTTCTAGCAGCCAAACTTCTCATTGTCTCTGAAGGCTCTCTTATAAGCCTAGAGCCAAGAGTCACACAGCCCAACAGCTAGGAGTCGGATTGCTGGGTTTGCCTCTGAAGTTTGCCTCAGTCATGTCTCCTCTATAAACCGAGAGCTTAGAGTGGCTGGCTGAGGTACAAGTCCTTGGCATGAAGAAATGATGTGCATCCTCTTTCCAAGAAGCAAGGTCTCTCTGGCAGCCTCAGAGTAGGGAGCGATGCTGCTTTCAAATTATGAATATGCATATTGGACATGCTGAATTAGCTCATGCCTCATTTGCGCAGGTATTTAAATCTTACAGGTGATATTACAGTAGAATTCACATCAAATCCTGTTCCTCGGAAGCCATTACAATCCAAACGCTGCACTTCTTTTTCTGCC
Organism: Podarcis muralis; assembly: GCF_964188315.1. Taxonomy (NCBI): domain Eukaryota; kingdom Metazoa; phylum Chordata; class Lepidosauria; order Squamata; family Lacertidae; genus Podarcis; species Podarcis muralis. The sequence continues at coordinate 43,644,432 of NC_135662.1, read as the reverse complement.
CGAGTTGGGGCTATTTATGTGTGCATCTGTGTGTCTACACACAAGCACAGACATAGACATATGCAGCGCACATGCAACAGGGTAGGAGCAATTTATCAGAAATGGAAAATACAAAAAACCCTGACAGCCTAATTTTCTTACTAGAGTTAGAAAAAGGCCAGTCAATAATACTTTCAGTCCATCTGGTACTGTGCATGCAAAAGACCATAATGGAAAAGCACTCTACGTCTTGCCACAAACTGTAATAAAGAAAAGAAAATAGAGACTTTGTCAATGGCAATTTCAGTGAGAGCTTTCCCTGATCGGGTCGCTATAGTACTGTGCATTTATCTCCACTGCAGGAACAACAGAGTCAAGGTTCAGTGCAAATTCTCTTACAGTGCGAGGTGCCCCATCATTAAGCACAAATCTGGCCCTAAAGGGACTATCCCTTCCAGAAGGGAGAGGCAATTTAGTGTCAATAATATATCAGGCTCCAATTAGTAGAGCAGCCATCAATTGTGTTGAATTATGTATCATATTGATGCAAAATGTTGACCACCAGGGAACAGGATGACATTAACAATCTTGTTTCGCCAAAGGCCTCAGGCCCAGCTCCTTCATAAAGAGACAATACTGAATCTTCTGGTTCCAAACCATCTGCTTCCAAAATTGTCCATTACATACTGTTGCTGTCATGTGTATATATTTTGGCAAATTGTGTTACTAAATGGAAGCAACACTCCCTTCATACAGTTCTTCAGATAATTATCAGCTTAAAAACGAAGTAGTTAGGAATTAGTATGCAACTTCTAAATCTACACTAATGGGACTTCCTTGGAGAGGGATACACATCCAATGTGTTTCCAGGCAGTAATGTCAGTATATAACATAACTATCCTATTTTTCAGGATCATTAACACCCTGCAAATAGCTTTAAGATTATGGTAGGGGGAAAAAACTTCTGCTGCAGAGTCCTTTGTTAAATACAGGATGAAATCCATTTTTTGTGTTGCTGGTATTGAAGTAGCGGTTTATGATACATTGCTTGATCTAATGATCACCTTTCATGCAAAGTAGGAGACCTTGCAGAGGTGGAGCAGCTGTTGCCAGCATAAAAGCTTAGCCTTTGTTGCTCTGTGAATAAGGATCAAACAAACAAGTGATAGGCCACACCTCATGCACATTGTCTACGTTTTCATCTCATCCCTCAACAACTGGAATTCAACATAACAGGACTAGGTAGGTGGTGCAGAACTGCAAAACCAGTGGTATCTCAACTGCAGTAGCTGCAAGTGCTTCGTAAAAGTGTTACAGCTAGTTTCCGAGTGCTCAGTTTTGTGGGGCAAGATTCTGAACCACCCAAAGGAGATTGCCTAGATCAGGGGTAGTCAACCTGGTCCCTACCGCCCACTAGTGGGCGTTTCAGGTTTCTAGGTGGGTGGTAGGGGGTTCTACGGCACAAGCTGAATCCTCCTTCCATTGAGCACTGGTGGGCGGTAAGGAAATGTTACCATCAAGAAAGATGCATTAGTGGGTGGTAGGTATAAAAAGGCTGACTACCCCTGGCCTAGATGGAACTGTGCAGACACATGGTTGATAAAGAAGTGTCGCTCTGCTTTCTTCCCTGCACATTAGGCCTGATGGTGAGCTCTTGTGTTTGGTCAGATTCATACCCAGTCTCCCACAACTTGTGTTCAAGCTGTCTCCTTGACAAATGGGTATTTAGCAGGAGAGCACCTGATGCCTCCAAGGACCTCAAGGCTGGCAGAATATGTGGTCTTCCCATCTTATTCTCACAACAACCTGAGGAAGGTTAAGCTGAAGTCACCTGGGGGTCTTTGTGGGTGTGGGTGTTGCATTTGGGGCTCTCCATCCTTAATACAACACCCTAACAAACTATACCATACTAGCTCCCAACATTACAAAGGCAGCAGATCATTCCAGGTCTTCCACAGACTGGCAAGAATCTCACATTACAAAAGGGAGGAATGAAGACTTAATACTAAACTTGCAATATTAGTAAAACCAACAAAAATATCAATAACTATATCCTAAGAATATCATTTTCCTGGATAAAATACTTGTGGATATAAAGTCTTTTTTTCTAGTGGGCATCCAAAAAACATGCTCACTGCTAGCTCTTCAGCAGAAATTCACTTATCCAAACTTTTCCAAGCAAGTTCCTTGTTAGAAATAATAATAATAATAATAATAATAATAATAATAATAATAATAATAATAAATTATTTTATTTATATCCTGCCCTCCCCAGCCGAAGCTGGGCTCAGGGCGGCTAACAACAATCAAAATAGTCCAACATTCTAAAAACATTCATTATAAAATTAATTAAATCAAATTAAAATCAAATTAATGGCAACCATCAAGCAAAATTCTGTGCAGATTGCTTCCTGCTGCTAATTATATAAGGTGCCATGTGAAATTCCTTTTCCAAACACTTCCATAGACTTGTTGACCAATGGTATGCACCCCAATATTCTTATTTACAAGAAATCTGTACTTCATGAAAATGCAACATTTTAGTGATTCGGGACCAAATCCACTGGGATGTTCTCATGAGCCAGCCTTGCTGAAATGAATGAGAGTTGCAGAAGAGAAGATAGTTGCTCTCTGTGCTCTTCTATTCTAATGCAATTCTCTTTACCTAACCAGCCTACAACAATTTGTTTCTCCTGCAGTCCTCTGCCCTGCCCTGATCCATCCCAAATAATTAATGTTCTTCAACCAGAATGTATTTTTGTTGTTGTTATCTCACCATTCCTTTTGATTTATAGAGCAGGGAGGCAGCTGGACTTTTTTAGAAACTCACCCTGCAGTACTGAAGATAACAGATGTAAAATAATAATATAACTTCTCAAAGATAGCAGACTGAAGAAAGAGAGTCCTATAGATTTCTCTATCTATAGACACACATGGCACATTAAGGAATTTTTATCTTTGGGCACAGGCAGGCCTCCAAGAATAATTTTCAAAATTCAACCATTCATTAATCATATTCCTAGGATTCTTCCTTCCCTACACACAGAGAGAGAGAGAGAGAGAGAGAAAGAGAGAGAGAAAGAGAAAAAGAAAGGGAAAGAGAAAGAGAAAGAGAAAGAGAAAGGCTTCACATTCATGGGTGGAATACTATTGTTTAGTAACTTGAAGGTAGTTTCATTCAATCTTACTAAATTATACAAACATGAGTTTATTATAGCATAATTTCACAAAAATACACTCTTGGCAAGAATATTAGATATGAAGAAATCAAATGAGAAGTAATTAAAAAAAAAAAAAATCCCAGTGAGCAAGTGCCAGTGTAATGGGAGGGTGAGTGTTTAATTGAAACTTGAAATAATGTTACATCTGAAAGAGTAAAGTCTATAAATCAGTTGTATTAAAACAGTGACACTTCTTTTATGTTTATAAAAGGCTGCTCCAAGATCCAAGCCCTATAAAGCAAATCTTCATAAACATACAGCAAGAAGAGAAAACAAAAATATTGCCAGGCTTGGAGAGAAAAGATAAGAGCAACATAAAAAGGCACAATATGGGAAAGAATATATTTAAAGAGAAAGAGAAAGACGGGGCTTTTTTTCAAATGTAAAGATTAATTTATCTGAATTTTCCATAACTGAAAATGCTCTCTCTCACACACACACACCCCAACAACACCATATTTTGACAACATAATTGAAGTATAGCTGGATCAGAGGAAAGAAAGTTTGGATAGAATCATAAGTGGGAGAAGTCAGACCAAAGAAGCAGGGACCAGGATTTAAAGTAAGTTTCTTCATTTAGACAGGAAGAACCAGCTGTATAAATATAAGATGGGGAACACCTGACTTACTAGTAAGGTAAAGGTAAAGGTACCCCTGCCCGTACGGGCCAGTCTTGACAGACTCTAGGGTTGTGCGCTCATCTCACTCTATAGGCCGGGAGCCAGCGCTGTCCGCAGACACTTCCGGGTCACGTGGCCAGCGTGACGAAGCTGCTCTGGCGAGCCAGAGCCGCACACGGAAACGCCGTTTACCTTCCCGCTGGTAAGCGGTCCCTATTTATCTACTTGCACCCGGAGGTGCTTTCGAACTGCTAGGTTGGCAGGCGCTGGGACCGAACGATGGGAGCGCACCCCGCCGCGGGGATTCGAACCGCCGACCATGTGATCGGCAAGTCCTAGGCACTGAGGTTTTACCCACAGCGCCACCCGCGTCCCTGTTGACTTACTAGTAGTACATGTGAAAAGGATCTAGGGGTCTTAGTGGATCACAAGCTTAACATGAGTCAATAGTGTGATGCAGCAGCAAAAAAAAAGCTAATGCTATTCTAAGCTGCATCAAATGAATTATAGTGTCTAGATCAAGGGAAGTAATAGTATCACTCCATTCCGCCTTGGTCAGACCACACCTGGAGCACTGTTTCCAGTTCTGGGCACCACAATTTAAGAAGGATATTGACAAGCTGGAACATGTGCAGAGGAGGGCGACCAAGTTGATCAAGGGTCTGGAGACCAAGTCTTATGAGAAACAGTTGAGGGAGTTGGCTAGGTTTAACCTGGAGAAGCGGAGACTGAGAGGAGATATGATAGCCATCTTCAGATACTGAAAGGACATGAACTGGAGGGTAGGACTCAAACCAATGGAGTCAATCAAGTCAAAAGAAAGGAGATTTTGATTAAACATCAGGAAGAACTTTATGACAGTAAGGGCTGTTCGACAGTGAAAAGGGCTCTCTTGGGAGGTTGTGGGCTTTTCTTCCTTGGTAGATTTTAAGCAGAGGTTGGATGGCCACCTGTTATGGATGCTTTAGCTGCTATCCCTGCATTGCAGGGGGTTGGACTAGATTTCCATGATTCCATGATTCTAAAGCAAATAGCAAGCTTGAAGAGGCTAGGAAGAGAGAAATAAACCTTCCCGCCAGAGAGGTATCTATTTATCTACTGGCACTGTGTGCTTTCGAACTGCTATGTTGGCAGGAACTGGGACCAAACAATGGGAGCTCACCCTGTCGTGGGGCCTCGAACCGCCGACCTGTCCCATTGGCACAGTCTAAGCGGCACAGTGATTTAAACCACAGCGCCACCCACGTCCCCCAGAAAAAAAGCACTGTATATAACCAACCCTGAAAATCCAAAACAGCGAAGGGCTTTCACTCTGGCCCGCTGCCAGGCCCTCCCTTCATCTATCTAGGAAGGCCTCTGTAGGAAGACACTGTACGAGGAGAGGAAATGCCCATGTTGCTCTGGGCAACTGGAAACAACAGAACTTGTCTTTTTCACTGCCAATACTATACAGATACATGAGCTAGATTCTTCTTGCCTATACTACAAAAAATCCCAGGTTGCACAGAACAGCTTTATACCTCCCTGCTACTTCAAGATGAAAACCCAGATGTTACATACTCAGTTGCTAGATTTTGTGCTGCCATGATGGATATTCGTTGAAGGATGGTCTCCCTTATAGTCGCTTTTAACCATTTGTCCTTATTTCTATCTTTTAAATGTATGATATAATCACCTTTTGATTACTAGTTTTTATCCCTTACGTGTTTTAAGTCTTATGTGTTCAGTTTATCCATATGTTTTATCTTATGCTGGTCTGTGACTGAAATCAAGTTTAATACTGGTACTCTTTTCTGTTGGGAAGTGCCCCCAAACTAGACAGTAGGGGAACAAATAGGCAGAAGCACAACACAGGAAGGAGAACCATTGGGCATGTTCAGTCAAGTGCACCTTCTCTCACCACCTGTAGGGAGAATTCATCCTTCTCAACCACAAGGGTGGCAGCTGGGATGCAGTATGAGAAGCTTGTTCTATGCTTTCTTCTATGCTCATTTCTCAAAGTTTCCCGAGGTGTATGACTGACAAGTTTTTTGGCAGCCACTTCCTCCTTTCTGGACACCACACAGGTTTCCTTGTTGCTGCAAATATGTGTTCCTGCTTGAACAGGCCTGCTGGGTGAGTTCACTATGTGGAAGGTTCTTACTTTGTAAGAAGGTAGGTGCGAATGAAATCAGGTCTCCTTCCAAGTTAGGGGAAAGATAACTCATTAGCTATGGTGAAATGTTTTTGAAGAAGCAACTTCTGACAAGAGAAGATATAAGATCATGAAGATTTGAGGATGCAGTTCTTGATTCTGATCAGTATGAAGAGCATTTGGAATAAATACATAATAGGTACGGGCAAATATGAATGCTACCTTTCCCAGGAATATATGTGATTTTGTGCACAGCAGATACAATACTTTCTAAACAGGTACTCTCTTTCTCTATATTATCCTGCTGGAGGGACCATTAGAACTGCTTGGGAAGAGTGCATGGTCATCTTCCTTAGGCTCTGGCAAGTAAAAAATGATGGCTTCAGTTAATGCTCTTCCCAACAGCATCCATAAATGTCCTCTGTGACATAGTATGGTAAATAAATGGTGGTGGAAATCAGTACATGCAGAGTTTAGAGAACTGAAGAGGGACCTGAATATAGCAGGGAAAAGGAATAATCGGGCTACCAGCTTTTGAGAGACCATAAGATTAATTCTGGCAGTAATTGTCATGTGAATCTATTCACCATCTTCAGCAGATCAAAGAACAACTCTAGATTCAAGCCTCAATTCATCAACTTGAGGAACGAAAGGCATTTCTTTTGGTGGGAATTTGACAGATGCATTAGAGTCCTTGCTGAACCGAGACCTTCACAAAAAGCGAAAGGATCAAAAATGAAATCCACCTGACCGAAGCACTCTTGGCTTATTAAGCTATAGCTACTTTCATTGACAAAGAAGTCTTTCAAGGACTACGAAGAGAGGCCCCGTTCAAAGCCATCAGGTGAGATAGGCAGATGGGAAATGGGGGTGCTGTTTGCTAAATTTGTCAGGTGGATGAATTTGGTAGAATTGGAAGGGACCACAAGGGTCTTCTAGTCCAACCCCCTGCAATGCAGGAGTATTTTTGCTCAACATACGGATCAAACCCATGACCGAGATTAAGAGTCTCATGCTCTACCAACTGAGCATTCCCAGTTATTTGGCTTGCTTCATTCCCTACAAGGTTTTCTATACACCAAGGACTACTATCATTGCTTAGCCCTATTGGAATCTCTTAAATCTACTGAGCATGCAACACTTACTGTTCTGTTAACATGATTTTATTGAAGCCTGCTAAATCTAGATAGCAAGCTGTCTTATATTCCATGTGGAAGAGCTAGCAATGTAGAATCTTCTGGTGAATAAATCCAAACAGCAGTAAGAAACCATGATAAAAATGCCAAAACAAATAGGGGGGGGGGGGCGCGAATCAACTTTCACCCTCATCCTACTAACAAGCCTGTAATAGCTGAAACTATGGAAACAGTGGTTCTATGCAATGGCCATCTGCCTATCTGGTTCCAGTATTGTGTTGCCACCATCCAGTGCAAAGCAACACTGCCTCTAACTTTGGGCCAGATCGTTGATAAAAGGAGAACCGCAAATTAGAGGTTTCAGACATAATCTAATTATTGGGACCTATGAAGAAGCATTATAAGATGACCCATAGCTCAGTGGTGTACATGCTTCCCATGGAAAAAGGTCCCAGCACCTGTAGCTATAAAAGTGAGTGACAGCTACTAGGACCAGTAATAAGTTCTTCTTTAGGTCACTGCCACTCTGGTGGGGCAGCACTGGCCTAGAGGATGGTTGGTCTGTCTTGTCATCATCATCATCATCATCATCATCATCATCATCATATTATTTATACCCATCTGGCTGGATTGCTTCATGCTTTTGTCAAACCAGGGTACTTGGTGCAATAAAAGTGACCAAGTCATTGCTTCTGATAATAAATATTTATACAACAACACACTAATTGTATCACAGATATGGATTTATGATATTATTCAGTGAGATCACTTAGATTTGGGAAGAGTTACAGGACACAAATTGTACCTTTTATTTGATGGCTACTTTGGTGCAGTATAAAATACTTTGAATTTCTCTCAGGAAGTGAGAGGAGTCTGTTTCCCAAAGTGATACAGAACTTTGAATGCTTTTTATAATGCATTTGTGCAGTCACTAAACACTGAACATTCAATTCTAAACGTGCCACTGTCAGAATCAGGGTTTTTGCTTACTTAACAGCCAGTTCCCCCTCTCCATATTTATCAGATCTGCAATATGCAATGAGGTAAGGTTTAACTCTCCCCTTCTCTGATTATTGCAGAAATTCCCACAGCAATTAGTGTTAGCAAGTGGGGGGTCCAGTCCTAATGGGATCATTTTCCCCATCACTAATTACCATGTGGGAGAAGGGAATTTTCCTTGAGATCATGGCTGGAGCAGGAAGAGAAAAGCCTCCCACTTTGCATTATGTGGTCCTGGTAAAAATTAGGGTCCCCCACTGCCAGTTGCTATCAAATAAATGAAAGCCATGGCCATGACTGGCAGCTGCATATTTAGCATCACATGTAGTTAGGACATGCAGCCCTATCCTCTTTCATGCTTTACTGATGGGCTAATTCCACTTGCCATCCAGCCTACATAGCAAGAGTAATTTTTCCAATCTGGAGAAAAGGCTACCCAATTTGTCAAGATTCGTGCTTTGCCTCATTTTCCACGTTTCCAGTTTAGTGCGAAAGCATGCAACTGAGACGGTGGGATTGCAAGCACTCTTTTGAATGTATTGTTGCTTGCTCATCTGTTACTCTTCTCACCTGACAGGTTTGACAACCAATAAAGAAAACCAGCAACACATTTCTTAGACGACGTGGCGTTCTTTGGTGCTTTTCCCTTTTTACAAAGGAGAAGCCTTTTGGATCTTTGGTTATAAACAGAGGAGCCTCCTGCACAAGAGTAGGCTGGATTTCAGATGTCTTTAATCAAAACGCAACACTGGAGCAGTGGAACCGAAACATGAAAATAATAACCTGAAGCAGCTGTCTAAAGTGCTTTCGTTCACAATTAGAGCAGCTTGTCCTTCTCCCAAACTGATGCAATCTCAACTTTAAATTAAACATATTTCCATTTAAAAATTTAAAGGAGACTATAAACCTTTTATAAAGCAGACTGAAGATAAAGAAAGACAAAGGAACGGAGCATGTGTGCATGCAGCTGTGTGCGCACATACAGAGCAGCTCAAGATGGAACATTTTAATACTTCTCTTTGCGAGAGGCAGTTAGCTTCAGAGCTAAGCCCCTATTAGCAGAGATGTGGCAGATCTAGATTTGCTTCCCAGCAGCCACCATTCACAATGCTCATTTGGCACACTCCTTTGCAGTGACTGTGTATGTCATCTGTTTTGAGGCAGGTGGTAAGATAATACTGTGGAAGTGGGTAGGAGTTGTTCAACCCTTCATCTTTCCCTGCATGGCTCAGTCCAAAAACAGGATGGTCAAGTCTCCTGTAAAATACCCTCTATGCCTATGAAGTACCTCCCACAGATTCAGGAAAACTGACAGTAGAAGTGGGTGTTCTCCAATTCCTCCCCATGTTATGGGGAAAACAGAAACAAATCAATGCATTGGTTCCTGGAAGACGAAAACTAAAACATTTGTTTCCTGGATTCCCCCCACTGCCCGCCAAACAAACAAAACATTAGCAGGAGACTAATGTTGGTGCTTCGCCAAGCACTGTTACTGGATAACCTTTGCATGTTTTAACACATCTTCCTCAAGTCTCAGTGAAACAAATAATATTGTCCACAGTAGCAATGTTTTGGTAGACTTCACCGAATCCACTTTATTTAACATGAAGCATCTACTATCTGCAGTACTTTTAGTTAATTCTGAAAGAGCACACACATGTTAATAACTTGGTAACTGTTAAGATCACCTGTAGTTTGTGTAAGGGTCATCACAGACCTATCACCACTGAGTTTCCACATTATCTCACATTGCCGAATGCACAGAACTCAGATTTAAAGAAATCAAGTCATATGCAGATATGCGTGAATCAGGGCTATGTTGCAACTTATTATTGAATGATCTGAGACTCCTTAATGTAACTCCCTTCCTTGATTGATCTCCTACCTTCTGGTGTTGACAACATTAATTTAATGAGGTGGCAAATTTTAGATAAAGGTGCAGGAACTAACACCTTACTCTATAACCGTTTCAGAGCATTTTTTTCATTCCAGGTGGATCACTTGCTTGCTTATTTACCACCAATTTCTCTACCACATTAACACTTGCTAAATCTGCTGTCTATCCTGTCCATATTTTCTAATCCAATGAGTAGTCACTGAATAATGTTCACTCTCCACTCGTACATTCATAAAAATTAGGAAATCATAATGTGATTACACACATCCTTGGGATCAATTCTATTCCATTTACAAGGTATTTAATGGATGGTAAAGTATTTTTCTGTGCACGTGTTTTCTTTCCCACCCAATGCAGATACTGTTTTTTTGGTGACAATCCCATTTTGTTGCTATTTAGAAAAAGCAGCAATAAAAGGAACCATTACTGCAAAACACATTTCTGCATAAATTTGCAAACGCACCACACACTTGCACTATTTACGAAGCGATCTATCATCTCCCTGTATAATTTGCATTTATTAAAGCCAATTCCTTCCACTATCATGGCTCTCCTCTCTTGCCCATGTGCAATTCTATTTTCAATCTCTTGCTTTAAACTGTGCCTCCACCACCCCACTTCATACTTCACTTATATATGATTAGCCTTTTTCATCAAACCAAGAATACTTTCCTCAACGTCTGACTGCAATATTCAGCATACTTGGAATAATTCATTCAGAACTCAGCGCAGCTTACTTCAAAATAAACATTTTTTTAAAAAAGATTAGAGGTATTCAGACCTACTAGAAATTAAATATCTATCACATGCACATGGACACCCACACATGTGCGCGCATATACACACACACAAATGGAAGCTCTGATGCCCCACAGCTATGTAGGCCTTGTGAGTAATTGTCATTAATGCAATACAACTGAGGAAAGACCCCAATGATCCTTTTATAGGGCTGGGATACAAATAGGTTAATAAAGAATTCTATTTTAAAATCCACATTTTCTCCTGTAATTCTGAACTGAGGGAAACTAGAGAAATTAAGTCCAATTAAATCCACTATTTCTAGTAATATAACTGACAAGAGTTGAAGAGAAAATGAGCCTCCAATAATAGCGAATTAAAATGAAGTCATAAACCTTTCCCAAATCTGTAACTTAGACCAGGCATGGGAACGTCCAGCATGAAGCCAAATTAGTTCTGCCAGGGGCTTTAATTGGACCCACAGGGTTGTCCCCCCCCCAGCCATGCCCATGTTCCCCACATCTGAAGTTAGTTATGAGACACGTAAAGCTGCAGCTGCAAAAGAATGATCAGGAGCATTAGAACAGGGGTAGGCAACCTAAGGCCCATGGGCCACAAGCTGCCCACGGGGGTTGTTTAACTGGCCCACGAGCCTCCCACTCGGTGAGTCCCTGTGCACTGCGCTAAACTGGCACAGCGTGGCATGGGGACTCGCTTCTGCGGCGCCGGAAATCGCGTCTGCGCAGACGATGGAAATCACAGGTGTGCGCGCTCACGCGCAATCCGGCCCATAGAGGTAAACCTTGCCAACCCCTCCATTAGAATGTGCTCCCCATTGGGTACCATTCAGCATTTTCTAATATGGGGCCCAATGCAGTCTCTGCTTGGATCAGCTTCACCAGTGAGTTCCCACTTGGATTTGCATTGGGTGATGAATTTCAATTCAATGCTGAATGCAAGGCCCAACTGGGCCTTTGCAGACACAGGTTGGTTGAACTGGCACTCAGGCAAGCTGCAAAAGAAAAGGGGGAGCTTCCCACCATGTCATGACAACAAAGGAGGAAAAGAAACAATGGGGAGATCAACCTTGATTCTTTCCTTTTAAGTTACCTGATGTCATGGTGACACCAACTGAATGGCAGGGTGGCAACATTCAGGATCTGTCCACAAGCTAGATCCTTCACCGCCCCCACTACCCTACGACATAACCTACTGATTGGCACACTAATTCCCACTTCCCAAAGTCATTCCATTATCATATTGTATCTGTTGCATTCACCAACAATATGTCAGAATTCTGGGCTAATTCAAGGAGGCCTGCCAAAATTTTCAGTTTCTCACTTTCATGGGATCCTCCCTTTGGAGGTCTCTAGACAGGCTTTACACCCAAGTTTTAGCTCCCGCGATACCATGCACCTGTGTTTTTATAATACAATTCACATTCATTCCAATGGGGCTTATGTAAGAGATGTGGCCTAATCTTCACATCACTGTAACCATAGCTCAGTACCTCATCTGCTCAGAGATGCATGCTTCCCTACTCAATGAAATGACGGAGACATCTTGGTGCTTGCAAAAGTTTCTGTGCAGAAATGCTTCCTTCACTGTAGTAAATAAGGGGAAGACCTTGTCATGATGTGACCCCTCTGTCTATTGATTGGTGTCCTCACTTCAACAAGGGCATTTGCTGGATCAAAAGACAAGGAAGTATTAAAATATTTTTGTTAGCCTTCTGAATGAAATGGTAAGGCTTTTCTGTTAGTGTTTCCTGGTTTTTTAAAAAAATTCCAATTCATGCTCTTCAAGTGGAAAGAAGTTCAATCCAGTCACAAGATCCAAAATTAGCATTTTATTCAGAACATTGGGGTCAGGGGTGTATCATTTATATTCTGGTACATAATACAGAGGCAAAGCTGTTGTCAGACGTCTCTCTGGTTTAAAAGCTCTTTTTAACATACTGTGTAATTGCTTGAGCCATCAGTATCAGGCTATCCCTTGAGTTTTATCTCTCTGTCTTCATTTTGTTTGCTTGTTTTTGGTACAAATTATGTAAAACATTTGTGCTAAGAACTTTTCTCCCTCCCCAAACAAATAAAAACGAAAACAAAATAATTAAAAAAACCCAAACCTTGAGTACTCTAACTACAGCTCAACAATTGAATCAATGTCACTTGTTTGCAACCTGTTTGTAAATACTTTATCCATAACGAAAGATATAAACATGCAAAAACCTGAATCCATAGTCCAAATAATACATACACATGTTCGGAAGTCTCCGCACTTCTCCATAGACTATGCCAATAAAACATTATGTACACATACCATTTTTTTACAGTGAAGTGGGAAAAAAAGTATTGTAAAATGCTTAAAAAAATGTGTATATGGATTAAGACCAAAATGTGTCTAACATTCTATCATAAGAAAAGAAAATCAGTTCTGCTACAAACTGGTGATATGAAAACTCCCTTTATTTGCAACCAGCTGCATAAGTTTTAGAATTTTAGTGAAAAACCCTATCATCTAAAACTAGAAGTATTGTACTTTTTTTTTTTTCATTTTCATGGCCTTCTCCCCCCCTCCCCCAAATAACAAAATTTCCCCATGAGGTTTTTTTTTTCTTTTTCCAATTTCCTTATTTTAATAAAAGCAATGCAATGTAACAAAAGCATGTTGAAGCATATTGGTGATTGAACTTTCTCCCCACCCCAATGTGGTTTGTCTCATCTTTTCATAAATCAGTACCATTTAAAGCCTTAAACATAAAACTAATTCCAATCTGAAAAAGGTACAAAAAGGCACATAAAATCCCAGTGCTTCTGTACTGTAAAATTCAAGTGTAACTGAGCTCAATTGTTTGTTTTCCATTTTTTTTCCAAACAGCATTGGATGACTGATATTCCCAGTGAGCCCAAATAGGTTTGCAGCCTATGCCAAAGCCTTCAGCAAGCACTTGTGCTAGTAGACTACAAAGTTAAAGCCTAGCTTCTGTACGCTTGTTGGGAATACCAGTGGAAAGGTTTGTACTTGTCCAAACGCAACATCCAGCCATCGCCTCCTCCGCTCGTCGTGTTCAGTCATCGCCTCCTCCGTACATATCGGCAAGTTTCTTGAAACGTGGGCCCCAATCGTTTAGGTAGTCATAGTCTTGCTCACCACCACTACTCGAAGAGTTGAGGGAGCTCAGTGACCCAGCTGTGGAGCCACTGCCCTCGTAGTCAAAGACTAGAAGGGAGTCGTAAGGAGGGGCTGTAGGGTCATTGTCTGCTGCTTTAAGTCCCTGTAACGAAAGACAGAAAGGAGGGGAAATAATGAAGTGAGGATAGTACCCCTAGGTCATTTCTACACCTGCATTTGAAGGGAAATGGGACCACCAGGGAAAATGCCATTTCCCTGAACTTGACTGTCCCCCCTTGATGAAGAAGAGGAGAATGGAGGCCTTTTTTGGACTATCCGAAAAATCACTACGGTCAAATGAAATTGCGGGCAGGATTCGAAATAGGAGCAGCAGAAGAACTGAATTAGAGGGATTTCTGTAACAGATAAGAGCTTGATATATAATGCTGCAGAAAATGGTTTGAACAAAAACACTGGCGGTGTGGGTGGGAAGTCAATCCACGAAACAATGTAACTATTTAATTTGAAGTCAATTTGTAAGAATTGGGAAATTCAATAAAAATTGTATTACGAAGAAGAGGAGGAAGGGGGGAGGGAAGCAACTGCAGGCATTAACAAGTTTGTGAACAGCTGGAAGTGTCACCAGGTAATGCGAAACCCTTTGCTTTTGATCATGTAAACACAGCCACAGATACGCCAGCCAACATCAGGAACACAAGCACAAATCCCGGCAGCTCTCAAATTATGCTAATTCAAGCAGCCTGGATCTAGAGATCAAGCAAAACCTATCAAATATTGCAAACTCAGCGTGCGAAGCTCCCATGGTCACCTATTAAATGAAACTGTCAAACAGTCGTAACGGGCACGCCCAGGGATTCAAATGAACCTGATCAAATGCTGCATCCAAAGACATGCACAGGAGCAAAAATTTGACAGGCTGGTGCTATTGTGTGGGTTCAGCAATAGAAGCAGATGTGAGAAGATGAGCTCAGGGGGAAGCAGGCTGGGTCACTGATTGAAGTGTTGGAAAGAGCCTCTGTTATTTGCCTCCCTCCCCCCCTCCCTCACCTCCTGTAATCATTGGCATTTATGTGAAGAAAATGCAGTAGACACAGAAGACCATCTCTATCTGCACAGATAGGATTAGGCATCCACTTTCTGTGAGTCTAGATGAAAGGTGCTGGCAAATAAATAGCCCTACATTTGTATAATGCCATATGGATGATATCAATTCGAAACATCTGGATCTAATTCATTAGTTTATGCTGTTTAACACAGTGCAATTATATGCATTTTTTCTGGATCTATTGTTCCTGATTCCCCCCCCCCCCCGTATAAACTGAAGCAACGTCAAACAAGGGAGAACTCACGTTTGCAAGGCACAAACTGAGAAGTAGACAAGGTCATCTGGCTAAAGCTCCAAAAGCAAACAGAGAGGCCAACCTCTCTGGCACATATGTTTTTGAAAGCAAATCACAAATGCAAATGGCTAAGAATTCTGAAAAGCATTAACAGCCTCCTCCAACCTCGTGACTTACAGAACATTTTTACTACAGTTCCCATCAGCCGCAAGCTACATCATTCTGGGGGTCTGTAGAACTTGTAATTTAAATCACATCAAAGGGCATCAGGTTGGGGAAGACTGCATGATAGCAACCTTGTGAATAGGCACTCCTGTGCTGGCCTGGAGTGTGAGGTCTCATTTCAGTCCTGCTGCCATCACTACCAGTAAAGCCAGCTTACCTGGCTCTAGGATGGGCGTTTAAGGCTTCAGCAGGCAAATGTATCTTTTCTGAGGTAGCAAGAGCACTGTTGTGTGTCAGCCATCTACATCAACAACGGACAGAGCAATCTTCTTAAGTCCTTTCAAGCTGGGAGTTAGATTCTCTTAGTTCAGCATCTACCGCTAGCAGATGATGATATAAAACTGCTGGTGCTATAGAGTTTATAGGATAAAACTGCAATGAAAAATTCAATGTTCCAGAGGCTGCACTTAATGTGCAAACTGTCTGGTGGAGAAGAGGCCTCTGAAAGGCAGTTTTACAGAGACTCTGCTGAAGTTGCCTCAAATTTGCATTTACAGCAAAACAAGCATTTCATATTCCAAACAGTATAAATTGGTACCTAGATTTAACACTGGAGCACTGAAAAAGGACAGCTTAATTTTTTATAAAATCTGATCCATAAAGTAAAAAAATTGGCAAATAACCATTTGAGAAATAGGTTTTTTACTTTGTTGTATCCAGAACAATCTTCAACATACAGCCTAAAGGCTTTACATTTCATACCTAAATGCAGAATATAATTTGGAAATGAAGAACAATTGAACAATTTGAGCTGTCTACTTCAGTTGCTATGAGTGACACGAAGTTCCATTTTATACTGTCAAAAATATACAGGTAGGGTGATTGGATTTCCCATTTGCAGTCTGGGAGGTAGAGAACATGCATCTAAAATCCCAAAATCTAGCTGAACTCTCTTGAATCACATCCAGCTCTTTGCTCTGAAAGCACCTGTATGCAGTGTACCTGGTTCTCTGTCTGTAGTTTTAATTTTATAACTGTGAGGAAATGCCCAGTCTGCTTGCCTGCTCTCTTTGTAGACTTGCTTGCAGTGACCTTCCCTAACATTATGGTTTTTTAATATGATGCATTTGCTCCGATATGATTTAGCCAGCATCCCTCTTCCTCAGGATTTGATCTTACATGTCTGCTAACTACGGTAAGTGCTGCTGAAATGTGTATTCACTTTACCTTCTGTCTCACTAATGCACTGTTGAGGTGATTATGTTAGCCATTAACCACCTTTAACATTCATTGTTTTGTTGTTAACCCTCCTCTCACACATTTTTTGCTCCCTGTGACTTAGCCAAACACACACAGAAAGCATAGTCACGGTTTACATCTTAATGTAAAATTTATGGTATTTATTAACATAACCAAAAAATGGGCATGACTTGTGTTTTGTGAACGTTAAAAGGTGAGCTTGATGCATCAGAGGTGAGCTTGATGCATCTATTTTTGTAATAACATTTTATTATTTATTATAAAATGATCAGTTAATTTTTCTATCACCCTGTTTGTACTGGGGCCTGAATTAATAATGCAAACTGCTAATTTTTTTTCTGGACAAAGTGTGTGTGTGGGTGGCGAAGTGTGTGCAGAATCATTAGCACACCCTACAAGCTATGCCTTGTACAATGTGAATTGGATTTTTTGGGGGATGTGTTGAGTTGTGGGGAATCATCAGCACAGTGCCCTGAAATTTGTCCCATTCTAGAACTAAGTGATCTATTTGGTGGGCTGTGGGTGGCGGAAAATCCCACCCCAAGCCTGTCCCTGCCCCAGTCAGCACCCCTATAAGATTCATTCTATCTTCATCACCACAACAACCCATTTATCACCAGTTCATCTTCAAAGTCAGTGTGATTTACACTTCTGGGAAGGACACTCCTCAAACAAAAAGCATTTTTTGTATAAATCCAACTAACATTAATGACAAAGACCAGTAACTCCAGGGAGTGAAGTGGCTCAATGAGTTTTCAGCCTGATTTGAAATGTCATTAAAGACGTAAGCAATGTTATTTTCAAAAAGTTAAAGTACTGGCTTAGGAATAGTTAAAATTTGTGAAGTGCAAATGTGTTGAATCGTAACTGGAACTAGTATCAAGGATCAGATTGCATCCCTACCAGAGACAGGAGATTCAGTCGCATTTTAGCCTCTCACACACAAAAAAACTCCTCTGGGACATGGCCAGGAAAGCCCAGCACCATGGTCATGTCAGTAGCACTTCAGTGATGAGATTTCCCATCACCAGAAAGGTTGTTCTCCATTCTGTCATGAGCTGAAGCCTGGGTGAACAGGAGTAACCGAGTGTGCTTGAGTTGGACCCAGGAAATCCTGGCAGGTGCCAAGGTCCTCTAATTGGCAGAGCAAATTTGCTGAAGTACTTGATTGGAACCATGGAGGTCAGGGGTTAGCCATATGAATACAGCTGATAGGAACTAAATTCTGGTAACAGCAGCATCATATTGCCTAATCACCCAGTCATTTTGTTTAGTCAAAGGCACACCTTGGCAATGGGCTACTTTTGTAGCCCAGTTTTCAAGAATAAGTGACATAAAACCAACACAAGACTACCTAACTGTGATCTTATACTTAAAACTTCTTCATATTTATGTTGCTTTCCTGCAGTATTCGCTTTCATTTGCATTAAAGTTCTTATTCAATGTTATGTTGCTTATTCATGTATTCAATAACAGAACTGCAGGGCAACGTCTATGACCACCCAACATTTTTATGTTTTAATTTATATTCAGATTACTTCTTCTGTTCAATATTATTATAGTTTCCAAAGCACTATGCACAAAGAACAGATCAAAGCCTAGTTCCTCAAATCGCATTCAAGTAGGCATTTACACACACCATAAAATTTGGTCAATGGCAAAAGTAACATAAAAAGCCCAAGAAACACTGGTAATCCTACACAGCATTGCCTGTATAGAGATATATCCTGGCTATGTATTAATGCACAAAGGCACTTAAAGCTCCACAGCAAGGCAAGTGTTTAAAGCATTTATGTAACATTAATTTTGCTATCCTCACATTAATCTTATTTGATGGAACTTTTGGTCTTTGTAGAAGTACTGAATTTCCTGTTTTTGGAATTCAAAGGGTGATGTGTGAGGAAAATAAAAATGAACTTCCTGTGTTATGAATTGGAATTAATACATGAATGTAGGCTAAGCTATCACTTTGCTAGTCTATTTATTATGTGGAACCCAGTGAATAATCCCTCTTGGATATATTGTGGTTAAGACTGATAACATATTATGAATGTAATTAATATCAGCACACAAAAGTTAATTGATGCATTTCCCTTTTTCAGTTTGAATGATTTAATTAAATTTCCATGTGCTTAAAAAGAACCATATTTATGTCTACCAAACCAGATAATTTTCATTGTATAAGCAACTTTTTTAAAAAAAATATTATTCTTCAAATGTAAAAGCTATTATTCATTGTCTGCACAGATGGTGTCTAATAGGTGCTAAAATGAATCTTTATTTCTCCTCCTCTCCTTATTTTACCTCGTTAATGAAGTCTCCAATGTCCCCAGGATGAGGAGCTGCTGATCTGACCGGATATTGAGGTTCTGCATGGATAGGTCTTTCATCAAGTCGTCTTATTCCGACAGGTTTGATGGCATCTGGTTCTATAGTGTCTGGTTGCTGGAGCTGACTTAAATCATAGTCCTGTGAAAGTAATAGGCAATCACAATGTTTTGAGAATTTAGCAAGGGAAATTCCATTCCTACAAATGAATGCATATATTGAGAATTATAAAACCAATTCAGAATGTATCTTAAATTTATCTTCATCTCACACACATATCCATTTAGAGTAAAACAGAATGCTTATTGCCTCCATAGTGTCCCTGTCTCCATTTACAATGTCATTCCAGTTGGCTGCTTTGTGCTACACCTCATCCATTTTCTACTGCGAAACAGATTCAGAAGTAGCATTCATCTGTGACTAAACAATTTGCCTAGTAAAATACCTATTTAATATATGCAGAAAGTTGCCAATATTGACTCCTCTGTAACACAAATAAAATGCTAGACATATTCATTCTGAAACACAAACAAGGACAGAACTCTGCAGATTTGGATAACATATTTGGAGAATGGCAAAGTCCTGTAGATGCTTTTGGAAGACATGTTCCATCAGCTCCAACCAACACTGGTAATGGTTAGGGATGATGCAAGTTGTAATCCAACCAAAAGTTTGTGTTTTTTTAAAAAAAAAATTGGGAAAGCATTCAGCCATGTGATATATCACATGCAATGCAAGGTCATAGAGTCCATGAATTACCATGTCATCTGCTGTTTGCATAGGCTACCTTTTAGATGTAAGATGGAGAGGAACTGTCAAGATAGCTTTTCATCAACACCAAACTGGATGACATCCTGTGCGACCACAAATAATCTTCAGGTGAAAGTGCCCATCTAATATTCAGCCACCATTTTAATTAAAAATAGATGGTTCTAGAAATGCTAGGTCCTCTGAAGGGATTATTAAATATCTGGGACTGCATTTAGGAGATGTTCTAGATTTCATTATTTTACCTTCAGTATGTGTCAGCACACGGTAAGGATTAGGAAAAACCAGACATATAAATCCACATCCTTATCCTGTTTATCTTTTTCACCACCAGTGGATCCAAACAAGCAAATAAGGTATTTAACAACTGCCACATCCTTCTCAGCTTTCAGGAGAGAAAAGGCACAACCCCCAGGCATAAGGTAGATCTTGGTAAAACATTATGACTCTTGTGCTTTGTTTTGCATAGCAGGCTGGCCCATACCACCCCACATCCCAGAAAGGATCACTGTGTCAAAAGAGACAGTGCAGAGTAAATAGGATGAGAAACATTCTGCAATGTATTAACTAAGAATTTACAAATGGTTGAAGTCAAATCTCTTCTCCTAGTTTAATTAATATATACTATTCCTTGCTTGTTGTGATAAAAGTAACCGGAGTTATAAACGTAGCAGGTGAAAACATTTTGGTGAAAGCTCTGGCAGAGGTTGAGGTCCTTTTGAACTGAAACTGTGGTAAGCTGATTTTCCAAGAAGGGAGTCATTCTGAGTGACCAGCTTTCATAATGGCCTAGACAACCTGGGATAGGCAACCTGATGTCCTCCAGATGTTATGAACTACAACTCCCATCAGCCTCAGCCAAGCATGGCCAATGGTCAGGAATGATGGCAGCCCAGAATGATAGAGGGCACCAGGTTACATACCTCTGGTGTAAACAGTGTCAGTGTTGAGCAGGCATGGGCAAACTCCAGCCCTCCAGATGTTTGAGAGTACAACTCCCACCATCCCTAGCTAACAGGACCAGTGGTCAGGGATGATGGGAACCGTAGTCCCAAACATCTGGAGGGCTGGAGTTTGCCTATGCCTGTTTTAGAGCCACAGAAAGGAAGGGAGTATTGGTACTCCCAAGTTGGTGTTGGGACTCCAAGGGATTATGCCTGAAAGACTCTCATGTGGCTCTCAAGAAGACAGGATACATACTCAATGGCTCAAAATAATGAATCCATCTAGGTGTACTTTGCAGAATGTATTGAATGGAGGTGGTTCCTGCAGTGCTAACTCTGATTACCCTGTCCCTGTGAAAAACTGCTTAATGCTTCTGACAAGTGAGCACAGTTGCAGACACTCTTTTGCCTCTCTAAATAAGGTGACAACCTGTGCATGGAGAGCCCTGCTTGCACACTGTGAAGTAGGATGCCAATAATATTTTGTGCCCCAATATAAACCACAGAGGTGGCATGCAGGGCCTGGGCCAGAGCTCTTAGAAGCTGAGAGCAATTGTAGAGAATGATACTTTCTCCCTAGCAGAAAATGAAGGAAAGGGACCCAAGTCATCCCATGTCTTGAATTTTGACCTGTGCTGTTTTTGTACTGCTGAATTCTCTTCCCTTTAGCTTTTAGGTGCCTTGCTGGTCCTTTTGATAACTCAAAAGCCAAATGGTCAGTCTCTCTCTTTCTGCCCAAGGCTGGTAACATGACTGACGCTCTGTGGCCTTCCATGTATTGACCCTGGCTTCCCAGCAGCATCAAGGCCTTTTCTCCAAGAGGGAAGCCTGTGTCATCCACAATGGCCTCTGTGGGCCTTTTGTGTGAAAACCCTGGCAGATCAGATATCTTTCAGCACTATGCTTCTTGCCAAGACAGATGGCATAGACCAGGGGTCAACAGGGGGCCGGTCCACTGTTCCTCAGACCATGTGGGGGGTCCAGACTATATTTTTTTTAGGGAAAGAACGAATTCCTATGCCCCACAAATAGCCCAGAGATGCATTTTAAATAAAAGCACCCATTCTACTCATGTAAAAACACACTAATTCCCGGACCGTCTGAGGGCTGGATTTAGAAGGTGATTGGGCTGGATCCGGCCCCCGGGCCTTAGTTTGCCCACCCATGCCTTTGGTGGATGAAATTTTCTTTCTAGACCACTGCCACTTCCTGAAAGTAACCACTGCACCACATATATAGTGAATGTTTGCGTGTGGTGTTTTTTTAATGCTGTAATATGTAGTGTCTTTAGCAAAGCTTCTTGTCAGCCCTGACACTTTTGGGGAGATGCACCAGCTGAAATTCATACTGATAAAATTATTAAAATTCATCTACTTATAGGTACAGGGTCACATAGTGAAAAGTTAAACAAAGATAATTAAAAATATTTCTGTTTAGTATACTGTTATACATTCCACACAGAATTCTTTTTACTCTTAAGGATTTTGTTGCAATGCTCAGAAAACAAAAAGAAATCACATTTCTAAAACTGCATATAGCCAATTATTTTACCCTAAAAAATATCTGTTGTGGTCTAAATGTTTTGAGAACTGAAGCGTGAACCTTAATGAACAGCTTTCAGTAATTAAAATACTCACTCTTCGTCTCTGCTTTTATGTTACTGCACAAGCTCCATTAATTTCCCCCCTTTTTATATTTTACACTAATACTTCTCCAAAAGAACTATTCAGATTTAATCTTAAGGGCAAATATGATCTGTAGATATAAAAACATCCAATGGTCTCTGATAGGATATAGATTTCAACGCTATATTCTTCACTCCGAAGTCAACTATTACATTATCTAAGGCTGCTACACTTAGCCTAGTATAAAGCAAAACTGAACACTTTTCAACCCAGAACCTGACCCATAACATTGATGGGATCATGGACCAAACACCATGAGTTTATAAGTCCTTTGGTCTCTATTATTTGCTACAGATGTATCATTATTTGCTAGAGATGCTCAGTGGAAGAGAATGAGAGAAGGAAAAGCTGGCTTCCTCCCACTGCTATGACTCATTTTCAGATTCGTCATTCAGCACACACATTATACTAAGTGCTGGTCGAAGCCTCAATTTAAAGGCAAAAAGCATCGTTTCTCCTAGTGACCATCTTCCCATGTGGTTTTCATGGCTCTGTACCATCTCTGAAAACAAGCACCTTTGCCTGTGATTATGCTAGTGAAGGATAGGAGGTGAAGTGAGCTTATTATCCCCATTTAGTACTCCCAAGTGTTCTGCAGCCAACTTTAATTGTTATTTAATGATTATGTCTGCCTCCAGAAGGATCAAATGGAAGTTGGGGAAAGCTCATGGAAGCAATCAATAACCCTGCCTTCTCCTTACAAAGGAAAGAATTAGCCTCTTTTGATGCTCTGGGTTGCTGCTTCCAAACACATAGAAATGTGTAAAATGTGATGTTCTGTCTTGCATCTGGAATGAATCTGAAATAAGCTGAGAGCCCCGGTTTTGGATAGTGGGAAAGTATTGGGAAGAAATGTCAATATTTGGGTCCAGAACAAAGCTTGTTGCTGGTCTCAGTATATGCACACAAACACTTTCCTGGATTATTTCCAAGACTAGATTTCTATATCCCCCAACCCATCCCAGTTTCCAGCTGTTTTCTCATTGTGCTATTAGTAACTATGAGCCCATTTCTCACCTGATCTTCTTCTCCACCACCTTCTTCATCATACTTCAGGATATTGTCTCTTACATCATCTTCAGGGTCAATGAGCAGCTGTTTGGCCTGACGTTCCTTATCACGACGTTTCATCCAAACAACAAACAGCAGAACCAGAACTACAGGAGGTGGAGAAGAGCAAAAGCAGATGATATTAGCTCGTTTTCAGATTACTACTGTTTTAAAAACACATGGGGACCCTGTGGTCCTTCACAACTTCATTCATCCCTGATCACTGGTCATGAGGCTGATGGGAGCTGGAGTACAGTAACATCTGGAGAGCCAAAGGTTCTCAATCTGTTTTAGAAGATGCATGAAATTAGTACATTCAATACTAATGGCTGATTTGCATTTTAAAGATCTCAAGCAGGGGAAGGAGAAGAAAACTACTGGATGCACATGTCTTTTTAAAATCTAAATGGTCAAATGCAAATCTGAGATATACTGTATGTTGGTGACTTGTGAAAGTCAGTTGATAGTTCACGACACTCAACTAGTGTGATATATCAGCGGAGTATGAGGAGCCCCAGCGAAGTCTTCAGAGATTTCCAACTCCCAGCAGAAAAGCTTCTTCCAGAGTCTCTGGTTAAGGGACCAACTTCTCTCCCACCCACATCAAAGCAGCACAGGGTTTATTGTGCCCAGCCACAAGACAAAGCTAAACACTACTATCTACGCTATACAGTCCTTCTGGTCTTTGAAGTAAAGATACATATGTACAGAGAGATGTACTAACGCTATCACCATGGTAGCTATATAGGCTCCATTTAATTCTGAATCTGATCCCTTGTGAAGATAACTTTCAAAAAGAGGCCATGAACTGAAACTCTGCCATGGAATGATCAACTGCTCACCATTTCCAAATGCAAAGAAATCACCTTATAGTTGTGATGAAAGCAGTTCAGAAGCTACAATGAGTGTAGAAACGAAGCAAACTAGTTAACCCATGTGATGGTCTGCCACTCATGGAAAACAAAATATTCCATTAAGGGGTTACTAGCTTCAGCATGTCAGTGGCGATCACAGTATACTGTGGATTGCCTTTTCCCACAAGAACCAAACCAGGCTTTGTGATTATAATCTGAGGCCTTTCTTTGTGTGCCTCCTCCATGAAAAGTCTGGAGGATGGCAACATGAAAACAGGCATTTTCTGCAGCTCCTTGTTTGTGGAATGTTCTCCTCAGGGAGGCTTGCTTGGCGCCTTCGTTACATATCTTTAGGCTCCCAGGCATTTGGCTAATTAAATACTCCATGGCCTTTTAAACTGGGGGGGGGGGGGTAATTGTTTTCATTTGTTATCACGGTGTGTATTTTTGTGTTTTTATATTGTGAACCGCCCTGTGACCCTCAAATGAAGGGTCCTATAGAAATTAAATAAATAATAATAATAGTTCTCGACGGACCATTAGTAGACCACCTGCAGACACACAAATCTATAGCCTATCCTTTGGAAAGACCCTATCAGTTGAAACATGTGTCTTTGCATCTTACTTTACGAGGCACTACATATCACTGGTCCCATGGCCCCAAGACTTACCGAGTAGTATGATGATGCAGAGGAGAATTGCAATGATGGCCCCTGTGCCCAGCCCTGCACCTACAATCCTGTCGGCATCAGTGCAGTCTCCATTTAAATCACACTGGCAAACTTTCACCTTCAAAATAGACGTGCTGGACTTGGGAGGATTCCCAGAATCTGTTATTATTATTGGAACGTCATAGATGCCAGCCTCAAGGTACTTGATCCTCAAAGCCAGTTGGGCTCGGTCACCTGAACAAGAAAACAAACTATGTAAATATGCTTTATGTGGGCATGAAATGGCTGGAGAAATGTCTGTTCTATGACCTCTTTCAGAACTGTATCTGAAGTTATTTTTAAGTGCACTTCTACCTAAACGTAGGTAGTGGCCCTCAGTTTTCCACTAAGTTATCGTCATGTAAGAAAACCAGAGTATGTGGATTCTAACCTTTTAAGTCAGTCTCTCTGATGCCACAAACAGAATTAGGGAGCAATCCTAAGTATGGGGAACCAGTGTTAAGCCGGCATAATGAACACCAGTTCCAAACTCTGCTCACAATCTGGGCTACTGCTGGCTAAGCCAGCATAAGCCAGGTAGAAGGAAAACAACCCTTTAAAAGAGAGTTTGACTTACACCACCCTTTTCGTTTGAATTAAATTACATTGGGTTGCCAGGTCACATGCCCAAGCAGATGGGGAACTAGCTACTGAACATAACCCCCAAAAGATGCAAATATTCATTTTTCAAAAAACCAATGCACATTACCACTAATACGAATAATGGTCCAGTTGTTCCTAACACTGGAAGGATGATGTGGCAGTTCAAAGGCAAAGGGCCCGGCATTTGGATCAATGTCATCGTCTATGGCTGTGATGTTTGTTGCATTGGGTTGCAGCGTTTGACAAGTGGTGGCTTCTTGAGGATCCACTCGGGGAGCATTATCATTGATGTCGAGGAGATAGATTTGAAGGGTGCCAGTCCCACTCATTGGAGGGATTCCTTACAGAACAAGGAAAAGTAACATTAGCCTGCTTTCTACTAAAAAGGGGTTACATTATTTATTGCACATATACAAAAACATGGATTATGAGTGCGCATGATAATATTAATTATATAGATTTGTTGCAAAGCATAACTTTGCTCTGCAAAATTAGGGCTGTGTTGAAACTAAGAAAGGGCATGGGAGCTCTTTGCAGAAGATTTTCACCTCACTGCAAAAAATATTTTGTGGAATCATAGAATCGTCGAGTTGAAAGTGACCCTGAGGATCATCTAGTCCAATGCCCTGCAATGGAGGAATATTCAGCTGCCCTACACAGGGACTGAACCTGCAACCTTGGTGTTATCAGCACCACACTCTAGCCAACTGAGCTATCCAGGCTTCCAACATCGACAATTTTTCCAGAGTGGGAGCAAACAAGTGTGCTAATTCAGAATGAAGGCAAGTGAGCACAAAAAGAAAATGGAAGCTTGGTATCTCTTATAATGAAAAAAAAAGCAGCTGGCTGGCACTGCAAAAACAATAAAAGCAACACCTGCCTATGAACAGGAAATAGTAAGCAAGCAGTTCAGACTGCTGCTGGATGGGCCACATTATTAGGTTGCAATTGTGAGGTCCTATGCAGCATGGGAAGGTAAGGAGACACCTAAAGTGTGGGTAGAATGATTGGAGAAGAGGCTTTAGGTGGCTGTTGGCAAATCAAAATAAAGAAAAAGTATCAACAAAGGTGGACAACCATTTTGCCCTCAAGGGCCATATGTGGAGGTCAACAGGTGGTTGGGGGATGTGTTGATGGCACTGGCTATAGGTGTGGCTTGTTAGACACACACACACACACACACACACACACACACACACACAGCCTTTACCTCTCCCTTCCCCTTCCATCTTAAAAAGTCCTCCACCATGTTCCTATGCTGCCTCTCTCACCTTTATGCACTTTTCCAAACTGAGATAGGCACCATAGGTGCAAGGGAGGATGAGCCTTGGAAACATACTTAGAGCTGAAGCTGTTGCAAATGTTAGTCTATGGAGTTCTGCACACTGAGGATCTGCAGTTAAGGGTGAGGAAGGTGGCCAAGGGATATGCAGGGGGACAGGGAGGCCCAGAAGGCTGCAGGTTGTTCGCAACTGATCTATTTAACACCAGTACAGAAAGAGTCTTTTGTGTACTACACTCTATTATGATGCCATACTTTAGTGCATATTTATATTAATATTTTAACGTGCCCCCTCTGGTGAAAAAATGGTACTAGAACAAGCAAACAAACCTTTGATATTAGGTACATACCATTGTCTGAGGCAAGGAAAGTAGCATTATACATGTTGTTTTTCACATGTGGTGACTCTCTGTCCAGAACACCAATTGTTGTTACCTGGCCATTAATGGAATCAATCTTTAGCCAATTAGCAGGATCTGAGAGTTTTGAGTACCTGCAGAAATTTAACAAAAAATCACACACCACATAATAATAATAATAATAATAATAATAATAATAATAATAATAATAATAATAATAATTTATTATTTATACCCCGCCCATCTGGCTGAGTTTCCCCAGCCACTCTGGGCGGCTCCCAATCAGTGTTAAAAACAGTACAGCGTTACATATTAAAAACTTCCCTGAACAAGGCTGCCTTAAGATTTCCAATGTGCTTTATAAAATGAAGAAGAGAAAAGAAGGGCTCGTCTCAAGACAATGTGGTTGTTAAGGATTTATACAGATTTTGCTGATCAAGAGTCTGCCCTTTTTTTGCATTCTTAGGTATGCACACTGGGTGAATGCTGTATAATATTTAAAAGACTTGCCTTGAAAGCATTATATAACTATTTTACATAAATGTTACATCACTGGCTATCTCTGATGAATTATTAAACTGCATTATTTGGTTGTTTTGCAAATGCAAACCCACTGCATTGTGATATAAATACCAGCTGCTTGGGACTGGGTTAAGGGTTAGTAGGACTCCAATCCACAAAGTTTTTAAAAGCCCTCATTTACAGATAACCTTTCTGTTCCGCTGAAACACATTCAACCTAGACTGAACCCAACTGAAAGACAGTGTGATGTTTCGAGCAGCGCTAATGCTTCAAGCAGGTTCCTGGCAAGGAAAGGTGAAACTATAATATGGAAGGAGGGAAAGGTGACAAACAAACAAAATTAGAGAAAGATGGACTAATGGAAGAGAAGTACCCAGCTCTTAATGTGCTTCTTTGTAATCATGGCAAGTTTCTCAAATGGTATGCAAGTTTCCCCTATTCAGGGCAACATGTGCAACCATACATCCAATCTTATCCTATGGTTCCCATCAGTTTGATCTGATAAACCACTGTGCGGCTGCTATAGTATGTTCGATTGGGTGCAAGAATACCAGCACCAATATACAGGGTAACAGAGCAGATGCTGGCCATGTTGCCTACCCTCTAAGCCTTGCAAAAGAACAGGCATGTCACGCTAGGGCTACTTCACCAGTAGGGGAACCAGAAGGCAGCATTTCCTCGGACCCTGTTGCACAATTTCTTATGAAGCATGCTAAGCGTTCAGCTGCACAGACTAAGCAGATGTTGGAAATGGCTGGAGATAATGAGGACATTCATGTATCTGTCCTAGAATTCCAACTCAGCTGGCTGTTAGGTATTTAAGCAGAAGGCAGCCTAATTAGCATGACGGCTAACCTGTTTAAAGTTAATCCATTTTGAGGCTTGCTATGCTATCAAGGCCCAAGATGACACAGGGGGGCATGCAGTGAGCCAGTGGAGAGAACAGACTTCGGAGTACTGAAAGCACTGAGCCTTGCTATTTCCAGCCCCCCACATTTTCTGCAATTCTACCCAGGGTTTGTGCAGGTGGGCACACTGGACTAAATGCAATGGGGCAAACGTTGCCTTTGAACTGCCTGGTTCTGGCTGTGCTACAAGGCTCATGCATAGAGATTTCGATGCATAAGGTTCTCACGTACAGAGATTTATAAAGGTATAAGGCCGTTGCAGGCCCTACTGTACCTTAGTGTAGTCTGCTGCATGTAACGATCAGGGTCCTGAGCAGTGAAGGACGTTAAGACCTTGCCAGCAAGTAGCCCTTCCTCCTGACGCACGAGCTTTGTGACTGGGACAAAAATCGGGCTCTCATTCACATCAATAACTGTAATGGATACAGTCGCCGTTGATTGAGGAGGATGCTGAATTCCTTTTGCCAAAGGCACTTGGTTTTCTGCAGCTACTGTCAGTACAAACATCCTATTGGTCTCGAAATCAATAGGCTGGCAAAAGCAAAATGAGAACTATGTTAGTGGTTGCATTTGTCATGGGGCTGCAGAATTTTTCAACATTTTAAGCAGACAGTTTATCAGACATGTTAGGGGGTAAAAACATTTATTTATGGCCTACAAGGGAAATATTACTTGCAGCTTCTTGAAGTAACTTCTGTCTTTAGGGAATTGTAACTGAAAACACAGGGGCCATGAGCACTGGTCTCAAACTTGCTCCTGAAAATTAAATCGCCTCTTCCATTGTGTTGTGTCCTCTTTCAGGGCTGTACTTCTTGGGGTGGGGGTGGGAATGCTTGCCCTTAGATCTGCACTGATTTTGATGGACCCTGGGTATTAAATATTCTGCTATGTCTAGGGGTATAATAAATTATCATTAATATTTGCCTTTTTTAGGACAATGGGATTTGCAAAATGAAACTTTAAAAGCAACCTAAAATATACCTAAAACAAACTTAACTACTTCAGAATCCTGTAAGTTTCTTTTAGATTATAACTGCATAATGGCACCTTGGGCTAAAGAACGGCTGAATATATTTTCTCCCTACACAGCTTATGCTGCTGAAATCAAGGCATGGAATTTTTTCATGGAAACTGGCAAAGGATTGCTTACTACAATACATCTCCATCAGGAATCATTAAACTGGATTAGAGCTAATAAGGGCTTAGCACTTCTCTTGGGAGATTCCACAACATTTAATTTATTTACCTAGTTTTACCTTTTTTTTTTGCCTCTATTCTGACAGTTTTAAAATAAAGAATTTAATTTGAAACAAACTGAGCTGCTGCAAGCAGATTATACTCTGGAGGCTTTAATTTGCTTCTCTTTGGTTTGATTTCAGTGTCTCTGTTCTGTTTTCCATTTCAGAGCATTCTAGTTTGGAACTGCGAGTACATCATTTGCACACGAATACAAAACACATCATCATGTGCTTCTTATTGGCAGAACCTGATGCAATTGGTACCCTTGGAAATGTGCAGCTACAGAGTCTAGAAACATGTGGAACAATGGCTGTGGCTCTCTTAGAGCATAATTCACATTCCACTAAAAAAAAAAGTATTCAATTTTCATGGTTCAAAAATGTATATTCTATTGAAAATCATAAGGATGCCTATAATATCCTACTTATTTGTAATTTTAAATGCTTGAATGCTGGCATGAACCATAAGAGTCCATGTTGAGATGCTAATTTAGGTGTATGAAAATACAGAAGGTCAGAGGACTATTCCCACTATCATACACACACATGTGTAGATGATATCAACAGCAGCAGCAGCAGCAACAGCAACAACAGCAGCGCACGCACACACACAAGCAGTTGTGGAGTTGTGTTTTGCCTGCTGCTTTTTAACACCTGAGCATGTACAAATGCAAATGTAGCCTTTAAATACTGGGCTGTAGCCTTTTAACCATTGGTCTTCAGAGGTTCCAACTACACATGATAGTGGTAGACTGGCTTGTTAAATTGGTGAGTCTAATTTTAAGAGCAAAATCAGCTCTCGGGTGGAGAGGGCTGCTGGTTTTCCTCTCCAATCTCTGTCATCCAGACCCCATCCCTTCAATCACACTCTGCTAGTGGAAGCAAACAGTAGTAGGGCAAGAAAGAAAGAAAGAAAGAAAGAAAGAAAGAAAGAAAGAAAGAAAGAAAGAAAGAAACCCTGGGGAGAAGGACTGTGGTGCATTCCTCTCACTAAAGCATCAATTTTGCTCTTTAACTCTCATCGGGACAGACTTGGATTGAAACAAGCGCGCACACACGTTGTTTGATCTTAAGCAGCATACCTTTGCATGCAATTAACTTCAAGCAAGTGCAAAATCTGAGTCACAGAATCATAAATGTTTACAAAGGGCCAGAAACACATCAATCCTATACTTCTGTTCAAAATCAAGGCCCTATTACACCAGCCTCTTAGAAGTGAAACTTTATAATCCAATTAATAATTGCTTGATAGTACACAGCAAGAGAGGACAGAAGTGCCTGGCGTGCTCTGGTCCATGGAGTCATGAAGAGTTGGACACGACTAAACAACAACAATAACAACACAGAAAGAGCAAAGTAGGAGCGGCTCACATAACCTACTGTTGCTTGGTCTATATGTCCATGATATATCAGTTAGACTTCTTTAATGCAAGAAGTAATACTAAAAGACCTTATTCATTTGGAGATAGTAATATATGAAATTGGAAACAGTTTGGGTATATACATTTTAAAGTTTAATTTAACTCAGCCTGAACATTCCATTTAGCAACAGTGCAGTTGTTAAAATTCAAAAACTACTCTAACTGATATATAGGTCTGCTATGAGATCATTTAATCTACTTTCTGCCCTTGGAGGCTGTGTAATGAAATCCACCATCTACAGAACTTTCTGAGCTGGGGGTGGAGACTGGTGGAGCTTAAAAAGTTTTGGTCTCCTGCAAATAAAAATGGATAACATGCTCCTTTGAACAGTCTAGTTCGGTTCTTAAAAAAATTATAAGCTAGAATGACACAAGGCGTATACCTAGGGAAGCTTCCAGAAGATGAATGCCACCCTCGCCAGAGACAGGATATACATATATTTTAATATCTACTCCTAATCTGCCTTTTGGGTTTAACAGCCGGAGCTGTTTAATACTCAGCGCTCTGCCATTTATCTGCATCTGCTTAATTTGGTTGATGGCACAACTTACCTTCACAACAGTTACCAACCCATCATTGCTGTTTGGATCAGTGTTGATAGTAAACCGGCCTGTGGGGTCGCCACCAGTCATTCGGTACATGGCATTCCAAGCAGGAGTGTGTGGCTGATCCTTATCAGTCACTGTTAAATTAGCTACTGTAACATCCACTCTGTTTTCAGGGACTTCACCATAGAACTGCAATCATAAGGCACATGGAATGACATGTATATCACTGGACACAGGGGCATCATGCAATCTTTTCCATATTGCTGCTACTCAGCAACACTGAGGGTCCCCAGTTTCCAACTTAATTCACTCTGGTTCGAACGGTTTTCAGTTTGTATGGGTAACTGGGGTCAGCCCTTCTGTACAGGGGAACAACCCGACAGACAGCTTCTATCAAGTGGCAATGTGAACATATCATTCTCATATATAAATAGAGGGGGGGGGGGAGAGAGAGAGAAGGTGGGGGGAGGTTTTGCTTTACAGTTAAATGCTGTGCTTTGGGCTGCATTTACTATGCTCTAAGAAGTAGCTATGGCCTTAGTTAAACCACTGAAATCCACTGGGCGACCCAATGTCACAAACATATTAAATCCATTTGGCTGAATCAGCAAGAATCTTTCTTAAGTAAAGGATATTCGTACACTTCATCCCCTTTATCACAGACTTACAATCATGGCAGTGAACTCTGGAGGATTGTCATTGACATCTGTCACCGTGATGACAGCAGTTGCTGTGTTTGAAAGACCATATGTTGGATTTCCTTCCATGTCTGTAGCTTGAATTATTAATGTATACTGTTGTACTTTCTAAAAAACACAAAATGACACCACCAGGAGTTACAGACAGAGCTAACACTCTGAGAGGACAGCAGGTGTTCAATAAATTGTGCTTTGCTATGCAACGAGCTTATCACGCTGCTCATTCTGGTTAACATCACTTGAACTGAGGGTTGCTAGATTTCCAACAACGGATTGCATCTAACCACATTCAGCTCCATGAATTTTTGTTTTGGGTGATTTATAACTGCAACAAACCACAGTCTTCTTGACTAGCAAGCAATCACCACCCTGTCCCTGTTTGGGAACACAAAGTTTTGATTCTGGATTAACATTTAAAAAATACAAATGCTGTGTAGCAAATTCAAACAAATCAGGGATGGGCACTTTTTAAAAAAAGGTTCATGAGTGCTGAGGCTGGGAGGGCACATTCTTGGGCAAATGATTCAAACTGCCAAGGCTTTGTTGTGGGGGAACTTGAGGGTAATGTAGCGGCAACTTCTCAGCATCACTATGGAAACCAGCACAGGCAGGGCTAACAGAAACAAGTTACTGGAAGAGAAACCCAAATCCAAATTATTTCCACAAACATTCAACATTAGGAACTAGATAGTCCTTCTTCTTCGACAGCACCGCCAGCTTCAGTTGTTTTTTGTTTTGTTAAAAACAGCCTTTGGTATTAAGAATGCTTATTCTTACATTATTGTTGGGATTAAGCCAGGGCCTTGGGCTCACCCTTACCCTGAAGCTAGAAGTCTCTCTGTTTAGGGATTATACTTTTTGTTTCTTAATATATTTTTAAAAATCATTTTTTATAGTATTTCCTTGAGAGACTCTGATAATTCATTTGGTTTTTGCTGATACTGTATACTGTTAAATGTAAATACACATTACTTCCCCCACTATTTCTGATTTGGAATTCAGCATTTTAATGCTTTTCAGATTGGTGGAGTGATATTATTGCAGAGTTCACTTCATCTTCCAAGCAGAAAACTGGTAAACGATAAAGGAATTTTGTTATTACTCTGAACTGTTACTGTCTTGAGTGCTTTACCGATGGAGCAAAATAGACTTTTGTGAAAATGAATGTATTTAGAAAAAATAAATGTCTTTCATTGAAAATGAATTTTTCTCTCTACTCCCTGCACCAAAAACCTTTTAAATGTTATTTCTTGGTAGAATCAAGTTGATATTTTCATTTGTCAGCATGATAATAAAACAACAAACTTTTCCCCTTCCCTAAAGAGAGGCATGCATTAGCAAGGGTTGCCAAGTTACTTCAAAACTTCCCTTTGCTTCCAAGTCTTAGGTTGCTTATTCTATGGAGTGTCCATTCTCGAGGCATGCTTGAAAGCACATTTACCTTCCAAGCAAAAATAAAGACAGAATAAAATGGAACAGGATTTAATGTATACAGAATTTTAGAAGCTGCTATAAAAAGTAATAAACCATAACGAGAAAAAGAATGTGATAAATATCTGCAGTTTTGCCTTTCAAGGCCGTTCATTTCTGGCTGACCTAAATGGGTGCAGCTAGGCTGGACTGTGGCTCAAAAAGGTTTGGCTTGCATGTTTTTCACAAGCACACAGAACGTTGTGCACTGGATTCAGACCACACCTAAATCCTGAACCGAGTTGGATGGCCCCAATCCAGAGCTATGGATTGCTGTGAGTCACTGGATTAGCACAGGACAATCTGTAGCATCAGGCTGGAAGGAGATGCAGGCAGGGAAAACCGCAGGGAAAGAGCAGCGTTTTTCCAGAAAATAGGCACAACTCTCTTTTCTGCCTGACAGCCTGCATCTTGTTGCTTTGCAAGAGACTTTCCTGGAAAGCCACTTGCAAAGCAGCACTGCACAGGATCAGCTGTATACTAGCTGATGCGCGAGTGGATTAGATCCTGCACAATGCTAGCACTTTGCTAGGACTTTCCTTTGTGTGCAGGGAAACCGCTTGTGAAGGAGCAACTGCTAGCACCGCATAGGCTCAGAACCCTCTGCTTAACAGCTGTTAAGTGGGACCATCTGATCCTGTTTGGTGCCAATGCACCAGTGCACTGGCCCTTGATTCTGCCGCTGCCAGGAAAACTGTTGTTGTTAAAGGAGGAAAATACAAGACACGTTTCATCAATTCAACACAGTTGACATCAGGACTGTCTTCACCTGCATGAAAATGAACTAAGCCACACACTGAAGAGAAGGCAAAACTTCTGTAGGCTTCTTTACTAGGTGGCCTTGCACTCAACCTGGCTATTACGTGGGGTACGTAAAGTTGTACCAATCCTTCAACTCGGTTGCACATCAGTGGTTTCCAAATCCCCCCCCCCCCCCGATGAACCACTTAAAAATTACTGAGTGTTTTGTGGAGCACTTAACCATTTTTCTGCCTGTTGCAGCAACTGTAATGTGCTGAGCCAGATGCTCTATGATAGTTAATTGTATTTTCATTGCTTCTCTTATTTCTTATATTTTATTTTATTGCATTAAATTCAACAGAATTCAAATTGCAATACAATAAAATAAAATGTAAGCAAGAGAAATAAAATTAAAAATCAATATGGGTATTTACTGAGGGCATGACATGGATCACCTAAATGAAGCTCATGGAGGACTTTTAGATCACTGTTTGGAAATCCCTGCTCAGGAGATTGACAATACAGCCTCAAATGGTTGCAACCAATGTTAGTCCTATGCAGTGTAGACCCACTGAAATGAATGAATATGATGAACATAGGCGCATTAATTTCACTGGGTCTACTCTGAGTAAAACTTAGTAGTATATAATGCAATCTTTGCTCCTGTATTATGTTGTTTACTAGCTACACTGGGGCAGTTTTGGTTGATGGTTTCTTTAGCATTTCTTTCTCAGGTCACAAGCAAACAAAATCTTACGAGTTGCAGATGCTTAGAAATAAATGCAATGAACACTTCTTTAAATGTAGGGATTGCAGCAACATGTATGCTGCTATTATTACCAACCTCCTCCCTACCAAGAATAAAACCAGCTTCAAAAGACTCTTGCGTTTAGCTTCAAAGTCAAATGTTTATTGCTGACAACTGAAAGATCCTTCAGAGGCATGTTAACCCCCATGTTGTGCCAAGGTATTAAAATTAAGGCAGAATTCTGGTACAGGATAATATTCTTTCATGAATAAAATTAAGAAGTGAGCAAACAAACCGATTAAGTAAATTTAGTAATAATAAACTGTGTTCCAATTTAATAACTCAAAATGAGGCTAATAAAATGCGGGAAGAAATTAGCACTTCCATCATTTCTCTAGGAGCTTTCAAGACAGAAATCCCAATGCTGGGAATGTGTGGAGCACCACAGTAGCCTTAACTCCAGCAAGCTAGACGTTAATCATAACTTTGCAAAAATCACACGCATTGAGTTTCTACATGGGCATATAATATTGGTAGCCATATATACGATGAGGCAATACGGTTAAACATTTGCAACACAAGAGCCATCTTACCTCTCTGTCAAGGCCAGCAGCAACTGTGATAATGTCGCCGGTTTCATTGTTAATTGTAAACATGCTTGGGGAGGGTGTGCTTGGTGCTTGTGACAAGATTCGGTATCTCAGCATCCCATTCAACTGATTCGGGTCATCAGCATCAATAGCAGTGACCGTCATTACATAGGTTCCTAACGAAAGAACAAATCGTCTTCAAGGTTAAATAAACAGATTACACATGGTCACCCAGAAGCTCCTAACTTGGGTCTAAACATTTACTTCCTCTGACAAAACATTTCACATTTCTTTTCTTAACCCTAACCACACACTTTCCTCCAAGGCTCGTGATTAATAAAGGACAAACTGAGACAGAATCACAAGTGCTTATTCAATACCCTAGTTCACTTGTTGTGGATTATCATCTCCCAGCAGTCAGGTTCTCCAAATTTTTAAATGAAGATGTGGACATTTAAATACCTATTTCCCTGACTCAGCTCGAATGAATAGCATTGTGCATAAACTAGTGTTTTTAATTTCCAGTGTGGGATAAATGTTGATTTTGCAGAAAGTTAACGCTTGTTGGCTCAGTATACAAGCCTGAACAAAGAAAGGGCATTTCTAGTTACCATTTACTTCCCCTTATTAAGCTGACTTTTAAAACAGTGATGATTGTTGGCATGTGATAGTGGTACATTCTGTTCTGCAAAACCCTGAAAGGCCATGTCAGTGGGATGCAATGGGAAATAAAGACAGGGAGCAACTTCTTATTATATGCACAAGAGCAAATCTCATCATGCTCCAAGACTGAGGATGATCAGTTTGGGAAGTGAACATGCCTTCTAAGAGTCTGATCTTGTGTACAAAAATCTTCCTAAACCTCAAGCAGCAAAGTTGAAAGATAAAAGTTATCTGACTCTATAAAGACCAGCATAAATATTTGGATCAGTATCACTTATTTCATCCAATACATTTTAAGAAACCAAAAAACAACCTGTCCTTTAGTGTACATTGTATATTTGAATAAAATTTATACACTTTTTTCCTGAATTTCCCAGGAAGATCTTAAAATTGCAGGAAGAAGTTCTTATATCACTTGATAATGGTAGTTTGCTTTCCCACCAACTGCTAGGTAGAATAACCCAATTTGGCTTTTATTGACTTTTCTTTTAGCTAGCACATCACATAAAATTAAACTTTTCCTTGGTTTACATATGGATTGCCTACTTTCTCTTTATTCCTGTTCTCAATCTACAGAAGGAACCTGTGTGTGAAGCCTAAGAACGCAGGCAGAACTGAGTTCAAAGGCGGCTGTTGTGTTTACAGAGATTGGGGAATCAACCATTATGTGTCTTCAGTTTCCGCGGAAGCCTGGGTACACCTTGAAACCTGCACGGCACTTTTAAAAAAGCCTTGCAACTTCCTCCCAAGCTTCATATTAAAACTCTTTATCAGATACTGTAGTTTCCTCCAAATATTCAGGAATTCTCTACCCTGCTTTAAAATACATGCAATGACTGTTTTGAGCAGGGGTTACGCTCCTGACCCCTGCAAACACCAGCAGATGTGTGTAATCCCATTTCCTGTTATGTTCCCTTTGCTGGCCACTTCCGGGTTGTGGGGATTCACATGTGCATGGTCGTGAACATATTAGACAAGTGTGAAACGGTTGTTGCCTGTATGTTTAGAAATACTCAGTGATTCACATTCTCTTTGGTTTTTCTTTAACACTTTCCATCCAAGCGCATTTTGTCCATTAGGGATTTTAAAGAATCCTTCCTGTTTTAAAAACATTAATAATGTCTTGATCTTTTTCCCGTCACGCCCCACTGAACGTAATTAGCTAATATAATTTTTTTTTTGGGGGGGGGGAGATGATAAAATATATTTTAACATTTTGAAGTTATATACATAATACATTGCTTAGAAAATTCCAGTGATTTACCTGGCTTTGATCCTTCAGGTACTGAACCATTCCAAACCTGGTGTAAGAACTCAGGCCTATTGTCATTCATATCAATGACATTAATAACGATGTCAATGGGATTTTCCACCTGGTTTCCATTTACATCCACGGCATGTGCCCTCAGCTGCAAAAGTCATTAGTAATTGAGAAAACTTGCAAAACATGTCATCAGGCATGGCAATTAGTGTTGCTGACAGGACATTTTAAATGGAACTCAGTTAACTTGATTTATTTCAGCATCTTCTTTTGTTACCCTCTCTCTTTTAGTCACTTTGGCACCACTTCCAGGCCATCTTTGTTTACAGAAAATCTTTTATTATCTAATTTACTGAGAATTTAGGGTCGCTTTAAAGATTGCTCAGTCCAAATTTTTCTCCATTAGAATCAATCTTAGACAGAAGAGTTTTCTGTTAGGATGGAACAGGTTTGTGGATCATTGTAGAAGACATGGTTGACCCCTCACATGTGGATTTACAATGTTCAGAATGATGCTGGAAGTTTTCATGTTTTCTTTCTTTATATTACATTTAATCCTATATCTGTTGTATTTTGGTGCTACAGAATTATTTATTTTTAAAAACCATATTCTGCTTTTCACTATCTACATCTGAAAGTGGCTTATAGTGATAAAAATACACAAAATTTTAAACATAAATCAAGCCTCAAAAATAAAAATTAAAAAACAAAAAGTAGCATATGGGTAAACTACCAGATCCCAGAGCCCTCCAAGATCTGAGGCCCTATAAACAAGTCATTAATGCAGAGTAAACAAATGTTTCAGTTAATAATTATTTATCTTATTTTGCCTTTCAGTTTAGACAAAAGTAATTAAGAGGGAACATGGTTGAGGTTTCTAAAGCTGAGGGAGCTCAAGTCCTTCAACAAAATTGACTGGAAGGAAATTCAGGATAGACAAAAGGAGGCACTTTTTCATTTGTGTAATTTATTGCTATGGAGTGTGGTGATGGCTACTGGCTTAGAAGGGATTAGACAACTTCATGGAGTACAAGTCTACCAATGGCTACGAGTCATGATTATATGGAAGCTCTAGGTTCACAGGCAGCATGGCACTGAATACCAGTTGTCCAGGAGTTACAACAGGAGGGAACTGTTGCCTTCATACTCTGCTTGCAGTGAGACTAGATAGATCTTTCATCTGATGCTGCAGGGCTCTTCTTCTGTTCAGAAGACTTTTCTTTTTTAGCATTAGTCAAAAATGGAATTTTGTGTTCTAATAATCTTGCTGGGAAATCTTTCTATCCACCCAACTTACTGTTTCCTTTATGGCAAGGAATGTCATTCTTACTGGCTTTAATTTACACTTAGGCTGCTCTACCAACAAGATGACATTCAGGCCCCTAGAGAAGTTGCTGGTACAGCTGCAGAAAGGTCTGCAGGTGCAAATCTCTGCTGGCAGGGAGGGGGGGGGCGGAGAAGGTCAGGATGGCCTTGGTTCCAAAGGTCCTTCCCCCACCCCAACCTATTTGTAACCAAATGTGAAAAGCAGAAAATACAAAATGCCACATTCCTATTTTGCTTTCTTTCTTTTGTCCAATACATTAAATCAGATTGAAGATGCTCAACTATGTCAACAGCATGCTCTTAATATGTATGAAAAGGAACA
Organism: Podarcis muralis; assembly: GCF_964188315.1. NCBI lineage: Eukaryota > Metazoa > Chordata > Lepidosauria > Squamata > Lacertidae > Podarcis > Podarcis muralis. Next base: position 43,604,768 of record NC_135662.1, on the reverse strand, counting down.
ATGTGTAGAAATGCAGAGCCAGCACCAATTCTTTAAGTCTCCCAACTATGACATATGTGCCCTTCAAAGTCAAAGCAGATGTTAAGGTCTTTGATTTAAAACTCTGGCTAAAAACTTACGTGAAAAGAAGCTATTTGCTCCCGATCTAATGGTTTTGTCACTGATAGTTGACCTGAGATTGGATTGATGATAAAGATCCCTGTTGGAGGCTGGTCAGCTCCTGGCCCAGTAACACTGTATCGCAAGGAAAGGCTTTTATCACGATCAGATCTGATCTATGGAGAAAGAAAATGATGGTTTTGTTAACACACCCAAGTCATCAGAAGTGCTAGCTCTAAAATACAAAAACAAATCCACTCTTTTGTTATTTTTAATCTTGTTTATTTGCTCATTGCAAAAAGCAAAACAAAAAGCAGCCCAAGTTAGTTAACTTATCGTTGGTAAACTTTACTTTGGCATTTCCATAACGGAACATGTGGAACTGGCACCCAAGAGATTTATCAAACATCACCATATTAGCCAAAAACTGCTTTGAATTTACTCGGGACAGTCAACTTCCTTAGCAACCACATAATGTTCCAGTAAAGGGTTGCCTCAGGCAGATTTGGTATATCTGTAAAGCGTTCCTCTCTGATCAACATTGCATCTGAAGAGGTGGCTGGAACAATTTATTATTTAAGGTAGAAAATCAGTAGCAATCATCCCAGTCTTTGGCTTGGAAAGAAACCGTGTCCATAGATCAACCAACTCAGTAACACAGAATTTGGTCTGGAGTATCCTTATGGTAGCATGCCATTATGACATAACGTGTAATAATAGTAGGGTGACTGGATTTGCAGATTTCCCATTGACTTTTGCAGTCATCTTAGGATACAGGTTTTTTTTTATATTTGGCGTAAAAACAAACATCAGAACAGGCTAAGATCAGGGGTCAGCAACCTTTTTGGACTTGTGGCAATGTTTTGAATTCTGAGAGACTGCTGGTGGTGCCTGTCACAAAGTGGCTGCTATGGAGCCTGAGTGACATAATGTAAAATGGCTGCACAACAGTGGGGCACAACAGAAAATTAGAGACAACCACCCCTGGCAACCCATACAGCTCTCATTTCACAGACATTGCTTAGAAAGTATTTGAATATTTGGCCCCATGGCTTCCTTTTTTGGGAGGTCTACAGGCTTACTTAAAAAGAAGAAAGCTCAAAGGCTGTGGGACATCCACCCACTAGAAGCCTTCACAGGCACCATGGTACCCATGACTACCAGGATGGCAAACTCTGGTGGTTTACCTTGTCTATATTCACACAAGGGCTTTTCTGAGTAGGTTGAGGAACTTAAGCCGAATCTGAAGTTTTCAAGACTTCTCAGTAGAGGAACAGTCAGCTGTGCAGCAACCTACCAAAACCACCAACTAGTGAAACTCCTCCTGACTCCTCTCGCTGGCTAGTCATTATATTCCCTAAATGACCAGCCTCATCTTTCTCCTGGCTGCCTTCGGAATTTCCTAAGAACAGCGAGCCCTTGCAGTGTGTGGTATTAGAATGTCTCTCCTCATGTAAATACTATCTCATGCACCACAGCTTTTATTTTCGCTCCTAATAACTACTGTGGTGCTCAGACATGTAAGTACACCAGACAGGTGGTTTGCCAACAATGTTATAATTACTTTCAAAACACGCCCCCTCCACAGCTGTGTGTATGAGACCTTTGCCATAGAAGGGCAGAGTCTGGCTGCACACCACTAGCTAATTTGTCTGAGATACTCTGAACTCATAAAGTAAAGCATTTCGATGCACAGCACCAAACAGTACGCACAAACCTCAAGTTTCTCCTTATGATTTAAGTTCAGAAGACATTAAGCACTTTATTTACCCACTTAGCTCCATCCCTATCCCTGTCTGTGAAATTTGCTTCAAACTCTAGAATAAAAAGGTGAAAAATTAATGGGTTTTCAGTTCTATTATGTTTGTTTTTTGGTGGGGGGAGGGAGAACAAAAGCTATTTTTTTTGCATTTGAAGCTGAAAATGCCTTTTCACATAGTTTCACTGGTATTTCAGAACAGGATGCACTGTGTTGCTGTGAAACAATAGTATCCTCATTCCTAACAGCCTTATTTGTATACTGCAGTTAAGAGAACACGTGTAGGAAAAAAATCTCATTTAAAATCACGTATGTGAAAAATCATTTTCTTCCACACTTACTTTCAGATTTAAGTAACTAATTTTGCATTTCCCAGAGGCTAATCAAAGCATATTGCAACCACAGGATGTGCTTTCAATCTCACCAACTACTGCAGGGGAAATACAGAACTTTCAAACTAAACCTTGGCAAACAAGTAAACAAAAAGAGATTTAGTGCCAACCATGTTTCATTTGTTCTGCGGTGGAATTTGCCATATATTTGTCATAGACATTCCTCTCTTCTCAGTCTTACCCTAACTAATTCCTGAGGAAAGGGCCCTCTGGAGTTTTCTGGCAAGTTGATTGGAGGGATGACCCAGTCTCTCTTCTGTCTTCGCAGATGGCCAATGTGCTTATTTTGGTGTCTTGGAAATACAATGTCTTCCATTTTCTTTTGCTCCTTTCCATGATAGATAATGAAAGCAAACAAAAATTAGAACCTGAATTGGTTAGCTAATTTTTCCTTGTGTGCTTTTTTAATGTGTTAAAAACATTGTGCATAACCCTAAACTGTTAACAATATTCACAGCATGACACAGTATAAAAATTATATGCAATACATTTCTTTCCCTGTAAAATACTATCAACCTCTTTGTTTTTTAGCAAGGTGCTGGTAGAAAGAAGATGGAGTTTTAAACAATTTATTATACCTTGGTGCTGTGTAAACTACCTTATACGCTTTATAGTCCAGCTGGAGACTAGTTAATACTGTGCAGAATTTAATAGCATGCCTTTAGATATTTCTCATTAGTTGGAGCTACAGTTCAGGTAATGTGCTACTGTACATTAAATTTAGATCTGGGTGTGCTAAAATATAATTTGAGTTCCAAGGGAAGTTTAATACATAGTAGTAAGGAATGTCTCAAATATTTATGACCCTATTAAATCCCATAGAATTAATGTTGTAATTATTTTAAACCTATGTCAGCCATGATGGATGCTGTAGATGACCCACTTTGCACAGTGGGCATTAATCTCTGCAGGGTGTCAACAATTCTCTGCATTTGTAAGCGTTCTGGCTTTTAGCTCTTGTTGCCTGTGTGCATGCAAACATGCTAACTCACTTCTGCATATGGAGAAAGCAAAGGAGATTGTCCTACTTTGAACCTTTAGGAACAATATTGTGTACGCTCAGTTAATTGTGCTGAAGAACGAAATAATGGATTTTTAACGTTACGGAAGCCAGATGTTTTAAACTATAATGCATAAGTAATCCTGACTCTTCCACACAAAGCATCCTAATTGGGCTGGCTAAGAAGGCTAAAGTTGCACTACTAAGCTCATTTATTGGGAAACAAGGGCAACTGAACTCAGTGGGACTTACATCTGAAAAAAGTGCTTAGGATCTGGCTGTAAATTAGGTAATGGAATAATTCCAGTGGCAGGGTGCATGTAGAGAACTGGCTTAGAGCAGGCCTGAAGAACTGGTGATGCACCAAACAAAACACATTTCACCAGCTATGTATTGTGGTCAATATGGTAACAGTATCTACACCCCTGATCTGTGCAGTCCAAGGAAGGATCTTGGCGGGCTCAGAAGGATACCTTCTGCTATGGTATAATGCCTTGTTTACTGCTTGGGAGGCATGCACTTAAATACAAAAGATATTTCAAAGTTAGCAGGTTGCATAGATGCCTCCAAAGCTCAAGGAGTCATAAACAGCCTGCAATTAGCAATGCAAGTGCAAACAGAACGTCTTGCAACTGTGGAAAAAGCCCCTATGAAGCAGGTGATAGTATTCATGGACTAACCTGCAATAGCTGGAAAAAAACCCTCATGCCAGTGGGAGGAGACAGTGTGCAGCATTGGTGCAAGGAAGTTGGTCGGCAAGAGGGCTACTAGCATTAAGGTTTTCTATACCAGCATTTGCCCAAGCTCAGGATGTCTGCAGATTATTTAAGGGTGAAATCATGACCTACTTCATGATGGTTCCAGAGAGCTAGTTTCCCTTGAATCGGTTAAATCCATCTGTTTTTAAGAGTACACTTTTTTTAAGTCTTACACCTGTGGCTGTTAATGTTATTTTGGCTCAATCTATCAACATAAAATGTCCGAAATATCTTTTATAAGATGACGGAGCAGCTCAAAGGAATAGGGTAAGTACCATAAATCATGCATATTCGTTTCCTACAGGGAGCAAGGCTGAGCAACGCCTTCCTGCAGCTTAGCCTGAAACAATTTCCACAAGAGGGAGACTCTTCTCCTGGCAAGTGGCACTGGAGCCACAATGAATGATTCACCCCCTCCCCACTTGATTACGGAGGGCCAAGGCAAAGCCAACATTCCCTGCCAGAATCACTTTCCTGCTTCTGCTGTAAATCTGTAGTTCCAGTGTAATAAATTTGATTGATGGATCAGCGTAGAGAATTGTTTATTTTGTGGGTTTATTTAACTGCTTGAATAAATACTGTAATGCTTTCAGGGGGTTTAAAATAAAAGAATGGTCTCTTCCAATTTAAATTTGGGTATAAATATATAAACAATCCTGCTCAACCACAAAGCTCAAATGTAAATAACTTTAGCATTCTTAACGGACTACAGTTTCCCAGTTAAAAAAATAGATTAAGGAATGTTATTTTTTAAGCTTAACAATTATGTTAGTTACCTATTAACCTAAGATGTTTGGATAGAATTTTAAACCAATGTAACTTCAAAGACCTATTAGCCAATTTCTTACCTTCACTGAATCCTCAGGCTCAGGAGCTAGTTTCACAGCCACTTGCCACTTTTCCTGGGTTTCCTTGTCATTAGCGTATAAGAGGAATTCAGTAAGTCCTGGAGAAATCTGAAAGCTTCTAGCTGCATAAACCACGCCATCTTCACTCACTCTAAACTCTGATGGTGCACTGCTTTCAAAATTGACTTTTCTGCTTTCTTCACAGCTTCTAAACCTTACTGCGAAAACACAAAACACAATTATCAAGGCTCAAACTGGTGTAAAAAACACACATCCCAGTTTAAAAGTGGTGTGAAAAACCACATCCCAGTTTAACCTGGATTATTTGCTGCAATTTGTCCAAAACCAACATTATCCCGTATTTAAATTCTGTTTCCAAGGACAAAATAAAAACTTCCCACCTTTTAGTGTTATAAAACAGGTACCCCGCTGTTAATTTACCATCATAAATAAGTGAGTAAGAAAGGAACTAAAAAACGAACTTCAATTTCCCATTAATGCATTATCTATGAGCCACAATCTCCTAGAAAGGTGTCAAATGCAAGACTTGTTGAATTAATGAGAACTTTTGGTTGGACTTTGTTGGCAAAGTCCCAAATTGTAGTTGCCAATCCCAACTCCAACATTTCCAGCTTCCTCCCTTCCTTTCCTGTTCCAAAGCATGAAAAGGGCTAGAAAAAAAGAGACATTGTGCATACTTTTGTAAACCAATAAATCTTTAATAAAAAAATGTTTTGTTTTTTAAAAAGAAAAGGGCAGCAGGTTTTTTTTAAACTGTTTTTGCCCCAGCAAAACAATTCCCATCTTCCCTCTCAATTCAAAGCTGGGAAGTTGTGTCCTTTAAATACACTGATGCCAGAATAAATGCTGAACAATTCTCTCTAATAATGAAATCAAACAAGGATGAGTGAGTGCTTACTCCTACACAACTTCAGGATGGACATCTATCCTAAAACATCAGGCATCTCCACAAACACACTGCAAATTACATGAGTGGCTTTGTAAGCAACCACTGAAAAACTCATACAACGAATTTAAGCAAAAGTACAGAAAAAAATATTGGCAACTACAGAGCTTACAGCCTTAAAAACATCCATCTCAAAGAGAAATCTAATTCACTGTCAAGTGTCCATCATTTTGCTGTGTGTTTAGGAAGGGGAATATTCTAACTGGATGGTTCTAATGTCATAGACGGGGTCTTCTAAGAAATGAGTTTGCGGTTGGGTTTTTTGTTATTTGTTTTAGTCCATATATCAATATAGCTGAATAACTAAAAAATGAAGCTGGTACCTTCCTCATTGATATTCTTCCTTCAGGCAACTGAATGCTATGAAATTCAATGAAAATGGTTCTCTTTTGACAGTCCCTTGCTGCAAATGTATAAAATTGTCAGTGCCCTGGCAGAATAATTCTCTTCTGCAAAGAGTACACATTAACAAATTATACTGATATATATAACTAGCCATAATTAAATTATATATTGTGTTGTGGACAGTTTTTGCTCCCCTGTATGCCTTGAAAGTATGATTCAAATCAGTAACCTTAATATGTTTCAGCATTCAGCAAGAAAGAATAATTATCATTTTTCAATTAGTATTAGTGGTCAGATAAGAAACATTTTCCTCTGTAGAAATAGACTTTATTAATGCTGATGTTTTCCTGAACTAAATTGAAAGGGGTGTGCATGTTAGTCACAGCACTATAACATATAGCAACTATCTTAAAATAAATGGTTTTGCATATATTCCACCAAAATATTTCTTTACTTGGTGTGCTGCGATCACTGAAGCACAAAAATCACCAAGGTGATGTTACTGATCGTTATATACTGTACCCAAATAAATTACCAGCTACAGACTGATTCAAGATACTATTTTAAACATTGTTTTTAAATGCTTTGCCATAACTTCCCTGACAAGGGCTCCTCTCTAAATATAATACCTCAAAGAACTGTGGTTCATTCAGCAGCTCAAGCTTTGATATGATTACTTATTAATCACCATAATAGCATTCGTTCAGTGGGTTTCATCTTACAACAGCCCTGTAAAGCAATCCAAGAGGAGGGATGTCATGGGCTGTAAGGAACTGTAGCCTGAACTTGTGGTTTAGGCGAAATTTGGCTCTGCCATAACTCTATTAGGCAGTCAATGATTTAAGAATACAGTGGTACCTCAGGTTAAGAACTTAATTTGTTCTCGAGGTCTGTCCTTAACCTGAAACTGTTCTTAACCTGAAGCACCACTTTAGCTAATGGGGCCTCCTGCTGCCATTGCGCCACTGCTGCACAATTTCTGTTCTCATCCTGGAGCAAAGTTCTTATCTCGAGGTAATATTTCTGGGTTAGCAGAGTCTGTAACCTGAAGCGCATGTAACCTGAAGCGTAAGTAACCTGAGGTACCCCTGTAATAGGAATAGCCAAGATGAATGGCAAAGAATGAAAAATAACATAAAATAAAAAAAAACCTTATTATTCAGAATTACAACATTCTAACTGGGGACCTGTAATAAAATGATGCAGTGCATTACCAGAACCTAACAAGAGTTCTGTTTGAAGGATTGTACTAGATACTTTTTCTTTCCCGTTGTGCTATACTGTACAAGTATAAAAGACCCTGCCCTAAACCTGAGCACTACTGGGTTGAGGGATGGAAGTATAGCATGGGGTACAGAGGTTTTCTTTTTAACTTCAGAATGCACATCCTCCTCACCTGAACCCTTACCTGTAGCATATAATACACTGACAGGGCCTCAAAAAGGTCTCCTTCCTTCCAACTCAAAGGTGGAGAACCTGTGGCACTCCATCTACTGCTGAACTACATCTCTCATTATTGCTGGCCATACATGGTCTATGGTGGTTAGGGCTCAATGTCCAACAACACCTGAAGGTTCGCAGGTTAGCCACTTCTATTTAAAGTGATACTTTTAACCTGAATAGCTCAATAGTCTTCAGCCACAGACTAAATTTACTGACTCACACAATCTGTCTGGTTTGTTTGTTTCTTTAGCCTCACTCTAACCTCCAATAAAACACTGGGGTAAGTGTCAGGGCTATTCCCTCCTATAACCGAAAAATGGACATAATGGGTTGCAGTGCCATTCGCAATGTGTTTCTTAAACTAAAACCAGAAAACATCCACCCTATTTTTTCACATGAAATAAGACCAGAGTTAGAAGGAAAAAAATGCCAACCCTTGTTTGTGGATGGGGCACACTGATGTCCCATCACAGCTATTGTTTTATGTGAGAACTCTCACTTCTTCCCTGGGAGAAAATAGCATTCACTATGAACTCTGAAGCTCCCTCTCCAGACAAGTTCCTTAGGAATTTTCTCATCTTTGGGTCCTCAACATACCATAGGTTCCAGAAGTTCACAAAGTCACCCCGCCCCCTTTTTAATTTACAATCAGATATACTTCTGCATACCTAGGGAATCCCCCGAATATGAAATCAGCATATTATTTTTGGGTGACCCTGTTTCACTTCCACAACAAATTCTTTTCATTGTGGAATAATGATGTTTTAAAAGAAGATAGATGAAAAGCCAGCAATTTTTCTTAAGAGGCTTCAGGGAGGATTGCAGGAAAGTCAGAGTGGCCTCATTTTTTACTGGCCTTGCACGTATGCTCAGAAATATATTTAAGTTCAATGGCACTTACAGAGTGAGAATACCTGGGACTGCAGCCTAGGTGTTAATGGGGAACATCTATTATGTAAGCATAAGCATCCACAAAATAGGACAGTTCTTTTGAAAATGGGGATGGAGAGGTCTATGTTTCTTAATTCCATCTCTCTGGGGTGTGTACGTATTTTCTACCTCTGTGCTTGCCCTGGTCACTCCAACTTTCCTTTTTTGTGTGATCACAATTGGGGATCAAGAGCTGGGTGTACAAATGAAGCCCATTTGAGTGACAGCAGATGTATTCTGTTCTGGTCATATGGATGATCCTAGTCACCACAGACAATTCTAAAAATCAAGTTTCTTTAAGTTAACCGTTCACAAAGTCAACCCACCATCCCCATAAATCTAAATGGTATAATTTTATATTCCGGTGGAACTTTTCCACAAAATCTTTCTGTACCCTACCTTGGCTCAACAGTAGTCAGCATCACTAGTACCCAACTAAATGAAAAAATGCCTCTCCCAAAAGGAAGGCCTTAAATCAGCCTACAAAATACAAGGAAGGAATTGAACCTTTTAAGGCAACGGCTTCCATCACATGAACTCCCTGGAGGAAGGATTTGGCTCAAACATAATAAGTAAATAAAAATAAGCCCTACCTAGTCAGGCTGAGTAGTCAATGTTCATTCTTGTTCTTGATAGGCCATTAATACAACTGTTTCACTATGAGCATCACTAAATGTAGCTGTCAGCTTAGATAGAAGATGGCATGTACCTAAAAGGCTGTGTTAATTGCTTCTCAGCAAATATTCAACAGAAATCAGTCCATGCTGTTTGGGTCATACAATATAAAAACAAAACTTTGTGGGTTGGATCTGCCCCATCTGATCTCTCACACTTATAACTCAAGGGCATGTGTTCACATTATCTAATGACACTGACACAAAGTTACCCAACAGTGAAAAAAAATCAAACTAATTTATTCAACAACACAAAGTAACTACGTTCCTGAGTCTTATGGCATTATATAGGGTTCTCTTGTGAAACCGTATGTACTGAGGTGTACAATACAAAACCCAAAGTACTAAGCATGCAATCTCGTTTAGATTACACCAGAGAACTAAACCATTTACTCTCATATCTAATGATATGAATAATTCATAGCACTTGTAAAATTTGTCTCTAATCTCATGTACCTTACTAGTATAATCTTCAATTAACCAGCTTCATTTATCAGGCAATTAAAGTGTATGTTCAGCAATAATAATCACGTTGCATCTCAAGTGCATATATTACTTCTTTTTTTTTTGTACAAGCCAAGCAATTTCTTTTCTTTGACCAAGAACCCCAATAGCACAACAAGAATACTTGTCTCATTTTGGAAGACTTCTGTTTAAGGGGAAGGTGGTGATGGGGAAACCTTTATGTGAGCTTCTCTGTACTGCAGTCAACAACAAACTAGGACAACATCAAATAGGCCAGGGAGTTCTGTTTACCAGGTGATCTACTGATGGGACATGTATGGGTTTGTGCTACTGAAAATACCAAAGTACCATTGTCACTGAAATCTATTACGGACTATAAAATTAGGTAGAGAACACTGGGAACATGATGGACACAAGACTGAGAATAATTCAGCAAAGTGCTATCCTAAATAAATCTCTCACCATGGAAACAGCAAGGCTAGTGCAATCCTAAATGTCAAAGATTTGGTGGTAATCTTTTATAATGAGATTATACTGCAGGGGAGATTTGTCCAGGCTGTCAAATGAAGGATGCTACGGTAACAGCACTGGTGCAAGCATTGTTGCAGCTATGTATATTGGTGGTACTGTGATACCATAAGCAGTGGCGATCCAAACAGATAGAAGGGAGACACACAAAAATTTTAATGTAAGATTTCTGAACTAATACACTGCAAAGAAGGAATAGATGATAAAGGGAAATGATCTGCAGTCAATGACTCCATGGTGATGATCAGGCAGCAGATGAGAGACGTTGAAACAGCAGGATTTGCCAATGGACAGGAGAAGGAAAAGAAAGTATTTAAGGACCAAATATTATATTAAGAAGAGAGTTTGACACTGTGTGCTTCTTTTTAAACCGTAAACAGAAGCTGAGGAGGGGCATATCAAAATCAGAGAGATTTAACCCTTTCTTCTAGATTGACACCCCCTCCCAAATCGCTGTTTGACACAGAAGGGAAGCAGTCACTGTCACAAGTTACAGCTGCCCTCCCATGCAAACAGGAATGTCAGGGAAGGGAAAATTTTAGTTAGGACGGTGCTGTGAAAACAAAAGGTTTCCCTTTCCCATATGCTATGCTTCTGATTAGTCCTCCTGCCAGTTATGATTTGTTTCAAACCAACCAACCAGCCAAACAAACAAACAAACAGATACAGTATAAAACTATATGTTTAATGTAATGCAGTTTGGTAGTAGGGACGAAGGACAATATTGGTTCAGATTGCATTTTTATAAGGACTGGTCTAATTCACTTCCCAGAACAATATGCAAACTGAGACAAAGGTAGCTTTTAAAATTTGCACTCCTCCAAATTCTGTGATGCCATTTTTCAACTAAAAAGTTGTGAACAAAATGGCAAGTGTCTATAAAAATGCAATATTGCAAGACATTAAAAAAAATCAAAATGCATCATATTCATTGGATTCCCTATGGTTTAAAGTGTTTTTCCTTCATTGCATGGGGTTGGACTAGATGATCCTTTGAGTAAAGATTCCAACTTTACAATTCTATGAAATGTATGGTATGGATGTGAGCATATATAACAACTAATGTACTGGTTATTTTGGCCTTCTAGCACTAATAATTGTTTGATGCAACTATTTCAAATGTGGTTCTGAGAATTTAGCCGATAAAGAAATATTTTTCTGAGAATACAGATTAAATAATTCCCCGCCCCCGGTAAATGGGATTATATATATAAAAAAATCTCCATTGGGCAAATCAAAAGTTGAAAGACATGAACTACTATTTAGTTTAGAATTACTGCATATTTTGATACGCTCGGGAAACCTTTGCCCCAATTTTTCAAATGGACTGTTTTTAAAAGCTACCTGAAAGGGAAAAATACTATCCTAAGAATGTTCAGTCCTCATATCCACAATGAAAGTCATTTACACATCTTTACTCAAACAACCCACCTAGTTCCACTTCCCATAATCCTCTTTGCTCATTGAACAAAGTCATCATAGGCATGTCAGAAAGAAAACAGGGATAAAGTTCTTTCTGTTTGATAGAAATGCCTATGCAGCTTTTCGGGGAGGAGAAAAAGGAATAGTGGCCGTCAGCAAAACACAGATTTGGTATCTCAAACATAACCCAAATTACATCTGATTCACTGATCCTTTTCAATTCTTGCCCCTACCACATACTGACACAAAATCTTCCTGAGCACTGACATTTCTTTTGTCTTCATTTTAGCAGAAAAAATGTAACAGAAAGGAGCAAGCATCTTAGGGGAAACAATAATGCTTGTATTTAGATGACTGCTTTTGTTTTCTAATGCAGACAAAGTATAGAGATTCAAGTCTCTCTTGTGCTCAGATTATTTAACAAACAGATGGCAAGTATAAGTCTGTATATACTCATGTGGAACTTTGTCTAAGCTTGTGAAATTGAAAGAAGAGGAGAATAATAAATGCAATTTATTCAGTACAGAGAAGCAGCAATACAAACAAATACACATATCCAAACATATGATTCTGGACAATAAAAGCAGCTTTAAATATGAATGCCATATAGTTATTAATTTTAGTAAACTAAGAGTACCACTTAGAGGATGATCTCGCACATGGAGGTTTTTTTGCCAATTCCTCTCTGCCCGATGCCTCCAGCACCCCCTCTTACACTGTGCTGTGACTTGGGCGGGGATCCCTCTGGAAAAGTGAGAGGTGGTGCTAGGGGTTGCAGGAGGAGAAGGGGGTGCGAATCAACAAGGATTGCCTTGTCTCTTTCACCAGTTTTGCTGGATTCAAAGTCTTTGGTGGGCAAAAGGAGCCTTTCAGTCATGGAAGGCAATGCCTGGATTCTACAACAGAATTAAGAGTGTCAGAAGTCTGACATCTATAATAAAAAAGTTTGGAACATTCCGAATAGAAGAGGAAGCAAAAATAAAAGTTCCACAGAAAAGTTTAAGGCCAGAACATGTGGAGTTTGTTTTCTCCTTCATCTTCCAAATATTAGGGACATCAGCCAGACAAACTGACAAATTGATTCTGGAATTAATAAAACTTTAACCAATGACAAATAAAAAATATCATTAGAGTGAGTGCCAGATGGCTTTTTTTTGGGGACAGAGTTCCACAGTTGGAATACTATCACCTAAAAGGCTCTCATCAACTGTGCTTTGGATATAGCAAGGACCCAAAGGAGAACCTCTTCAGCTGATTTGAAGGGAGGAGACAATCCTCCTTAAGATATACCATACCCTAGCCTATATACAATTATCCATCATCTTCACAAGCTCTCAAAATATGGAGACGAGGAAAATAATAGTAATAGCAATGTAATAATACTATTACTTCACTTGATCAGGACACTATACTTCTGTTGATGCAGCCTAAAATAGCACTTGCATCCATGGCAAGGAACGGTTAGTGAGCACTCTTTGGTTGTTCAGTCAGCTGAACCACTGTTATAGGAATTCTAAGGTCTCAAATATAAAATAAATATTGATAATTGCACAAGGTAAACACACTTACCTAAGCATATAAACCACATGTCCAAAATAGTACAGGATAGCAATCCAAAAGCCATCTTAATATTTCCTGTCTCCTTAATCCCCCTTGCCTGAGAACCCGTAGTCAGATAGCAGTCAGGGGAAGTTCCTGAAAGGATTCCTCTCCTATATCTATGAACCTCCTTTGTATTAATTGTCACTGTTTGCCCAGATGCTCTGCATTGAGGGATGTCTGATGGGCATCCTGATTGTCTTATCAAATGCTAATGTTTTGTGTAAATTGTGTCTGGAACTATGTAAACTTGCTAAATCCTCAGGAATATCACACCTTGGCCTGCCTGAGCCACAGTAACCCCACCTTATGTGGGATGTTTGTAGAGTGGGTGTCCTTCTCTACGCCAAAATGCAAACCCTTAAAAGAGATGTTTCTTCTCTTGCCTCCTTGCTAGGAGGGAAGGGAACTCTGTTGCAGCAGAAAAATAAAGATTTGCCTTGCTTTCACTGCATCCTGTCTCCATCAATTCATCTCTGACTGATCATGGACTTAGGAGACTCAGTCCCTTGGGGAGGTCGGCAGCAAAAGCCAACCAACCCTATTTTTCTTTATCACCACCTAACAGTTACCTCATCCTGTCCACATTTTACCAGCTTCTCCACAAGAATATAATGGAGCACTTTGGATATACTATGTCCACAGCATTCCCCTGATCCATCAAGCTTGTAACTCTATCAACGAAATAAGGAGATTAGTCTGCCATGGCTTGTTGTTGAGAAACCCATGCTGGATCTTAGTCATCCTTTTCTAAGTGCTCATAGACCAATTATCTGCTCTAGGACCTTTCCCGGTATTGATGTCAAGCTCATCTGTTGGTAGTTGCCTGCGTTTTCTCCCCCACCTTTTGAAGATAGGGACAACATTTGCCCACCTCCAGTCTGCAGAGACCTCACCTGTTCTCCAAGGACTCTCAATAGACTGAGGCTCTGAGGTTACATCCACAAGCTCCTTTAGTACCCTTGGGTGCAGTTCATTGTGCCCCTACCATCTCTTTTCCTGTTTGGGGCATGAAGGTTGGAAGAGCCTCGTGAATGATGTGGGATGGGGGTAAGGAGGACTGCTTGGGGAATCACACTGGTGGAGGCAAGACTGATTGAGCTGTGCAAAGGCACCAGTGGGATAAAAGGCACCTTCGCAGAGTCTATTCTGCAGTCTCAGCCATGAACCAGCACCAGAGGTGGATTTAGGAAACTGGATGTGGAGCCCTGGGGGCACTGCAGGGGGTGCCACAACTATGATGTAGACTGGAAGATGAGAGGCGCCAAATTTTGATGTTGCCAAGGGCACTGCTGAAATTTGCACTGGCCTCAATCTACTTCCGTTTATAACCACCCATATCCAAGTCAGCCAGGAGAGAGTGGGGATGGGCTCAGTTAGAAAGCTATTTTTGCATGCTCCCCTACATCTTATTAAAGAGAGAGAGAGACCTCAGTTTAGGCATTTTCTCTACCCTCCTACAGATAATCTTTTCAGCCGAAAGAAGATTAAAACTCCAACAGCTATAAAGCAGAACACGTGTCGAATCAAATGCACAAAATTTATTCTATTTTTATTAGCAAGGCTTTTAATTTCATACGTGAATAGGTAAACTATGGCAACTGTAGCGTTCTGAGAGAACAGCATGAATAGCATAGATATATTTACAGCACTATACCAGAAGAGATATAAATAAAAAATAATAAAGTCTGACGAATATATTATCAGTTCATTGACTTGTATTATAAAAAGTGGCTGAAGTGTCAGCTTCATTGTATCTGGACAACCTTTAATAAATTTTCATTATTTTTCAGATATCTGCCCTTGCAATCAAATATTGTCTAGTAAATTCATGCATGTGAATGCAGCAGACGTCACACTGAGAAACCCTTTCAAAAGTTCAGGCTTGGATATGTTAATATTTGGCACTTGAAAACAAGGGCAAAGGCACAACAAGTGCATGCAGCTCTTGAGTCTGTAGCTAGATTTAACAGTATTTTGAATTGGTGACAGCTACAGTGGAACCTCATGTTACATACTATCCTCCTTGCAAACGCTTCGGGTTATGAGCTCCACTAACCCGGAAGTAGATGCTCCCGGTTGCAAACTTTGCCCTGGGATGCGAGCGGAAGTCGCGCGCTAGCAGCGCGGGGCGCCATTAGCAAAAGTGCTACCTCATGTTAAGAACGGTTTTGGCTTAAGAATGGACCTCTGGAACAAATTAAGTTCGTAACCGGAGGTACCACTGCAATATTCCTGTGACAACAGAATATAATAAATAACAGATTGCCAGTGGAATGCACAATTTGCAGATCATTAAAAAATAAACAGGGGACTTGTGTGCAAAAAGATAGTCATTGCACTAATTTTAAAATATTATTCTCTACAGCTGTTTGAATAAATTTCATAGATTATTTGCTCTGTGGCAAAAGCAAAAATATTTTGACTGCAAGCCTCATTCCACTGAACAAAGACTGTAGATTACTAATGGAACCAACTATTCTGGGTGAACCCTTCTGCACATTCAGAAACTGGCAGCAATCAACTTAAACTGTAAACATTGTCTTTACTCTTTTTTTTTTAAAGCATTATACCTACTAGTGGTGATCCTCAATCCAATAGGAAAACAAAAATGAAAGGCACATACTAAATGCAATGCTTCCTACAAGACAGGGTAAGAAACAAATGGGAGTTTGTCATCACAATTGTCTGTTCCAGTGATGGTGAACATTTTGGAGTCTGAGTGCCCAAACTGCAACCCAAAACCCACTTATTTATCGCCAAGTGCAAACACGACAGTTTAACCTGTATATCTCATTTTTTATATGTGTTTCACATTTCTTCTTTATGATTGCTATTGTAATAAATAATCCTTCATAAAAGTTATTGCATTGCATTCTTCATTAAATTATCTTTCCATTGATATTTTATGGTATAACTCGGTGCTTTTTTTTTCTAAAAAAAATATTTAGGGATACTCTCATTTTTACTCAAGAAAATCACCACTGGGGGAAAATGAATACAGTTCAAATCGGGGAAAATAAATACAGTTAATTTCTTCTCCCGTTAAATTCACAAAATGTTTAGGGGTATGCGTCCTCCTGCGTCCCCACAGAAAAAAAGCACTGGTATTACTCCAAAACAAAGTGGTGTTATGATCCATCAAACCTCGGAAATACATTTTTTTCTAGAAGGTTCCACAATTTTTGCCACTTGTGTACACTGGAGGGCTGTACTAAGAGTCACCCTCTCCCAATTTTTAATATGAGATAATAAAGATTGCCTGCGTGTGCACATACAAATAAATATAAATAAATAAGTAAGTAAGTAAACCATGCCAGATGGTTGGGGTATAAATTATTATTATTATTATTTTGCTGTTTCTTTGGCATCCTTTTGATTGCAGCCTCCATGGAATGAATTTCTCTGTTGGCTTCCGCGGGAAAGCCCAGCGAACATGTAAACCCAGCAGCCCCTTCTTAAGTTGTCGTCTTTATATGCTTACTGACTTGGGAGTTAAGCCCTGCTGAACTCAAGGCAGCTTACTCCCGAGCAGGAAAAACAGACTGGTGGGAGGCCCTGGCACATCAAAAGCCAATGCCTGCTCAGCCCCTCGCTTGTTTGCCAGGCCCTGGTGCTGCAGGCTTTGGACGGCGCGAGCCCTCCTCTTCCCCCAGCCCTGGCATGGAAGCTAAGGCCTTGCTGGGGCAATGGCGCGTGTGCCCACAGAGAGGGCCCTAAGTGCCCTCTCTGGCACGCATTCCATAGGTTCACTACCACTGGCCTATTCTACTCAACTTGCTTGATGTTGGGTAGAAAAGTCACATTTTCTAGCTAGTGGGAGGAAGTAGCACCAAGGTGAACAGATAAGTCCTTCAATTTACCCGCAGCACAATCACTGAACACTCTGATAACCCTGAACTAGACACAACTTCCCCCTTTTTAATTAGAGGCCTTTGAATGTTAACTTGACAGAGTTTTGTACGTGTCACATTAAGATAGTATGCTTTTGAAAGAAACAACAATCTCACCGACATATCAGTCAATCCTTCTCTTCAAACCAGGCCCGAACTGAAAGAAATATTTTGCTTGCACAAAACTGGTGAAATGTTTGCTGTTTACTTCTTTGAACAGATGATCCCTCCTACGCACCCCATCCCTGTTGCAATGGCATATCACACATTGCTTTTTAATCTTTCCTCAATTCCAAAATCAGATTTATTTCAATTATTTTTAGCTTGCCTTTGGATAAAAGTTCTTTCAAGACAGCTTACAGGAAATATCAAATTACTTTACAATGTGTGTCCGCACACTCACATGCAATAAGCAATATCAACATATAAATGTGATCAGGATCCTTCCCCCAGGACAGTTGTCGGAAGACAACTGTGGTAGCCAAGAGAAAGTCCAGCTGGACCAGGCCCTGAGATGGTCTACGCCTTCATCTCTCGGAAAAGGTCTAATTCATGTTGTTGGGGGGGGGGGGGATAAAACAAAGGTTGAAAAGCCCAATTCATGTTGTTTGGGGGGGAAATAAAACAAAGGTTGAAATCCTATACAGTAGAACCTCGGGTTGTGGACGTAATCTGTGACGGAGGCACGTCCACAACCCACAGTGTTCGCATCCTGAAGCGCGCGTCTGTGCAGGTGTAGGCACGATTTGGTGCTTCTGCGCATGTGCGAGCAGCGAAACCTGGAAGTAACCCATTCAGGTACTTCCGGGTTTCCCGGGGTCTGCAACCCAAAAACACGTAACCTGAAGCGTCCATAATATGAGGCATGACTGTACAGTACATGCTTACCTGAAAATGTCCCATTAAACTCAGTGGGAATTACTTCAGAGTAAACATGTACTGTGTAGCTTCTGTGGACTCATGGAAATACTTCCACCATTCTTTCTAGCATGGGGCAAAATTAATGTCCACTCAGAAATTTAGGGATTGGCAGCCTGGAAGAGGCCATTCTCTGAAGCAACCCCACAGTTGTGAAATTCCTTTTCCACAAGAAGTGGCTCTGGCGCTATCATTGCATAGCTTTCATTATATGCTGAAGACACACCTCCTTTGAATATCTGAAATTATTATTCTTAGGACTCATCCTATTGTTTTGATATAAATGATGTCAACTGATTTTAGTATTGTGTTTTTATATTGTTGTAATCTGTCCTAGCACATTATGGTATAGGGTGAGCAAGGAATCCTAATCATCATCATTCAATTTGAAAGAAGCAAGCTTTTTTCAGTTGAGATTATATTTCCATAAGAAAGACTGAAAGAATCTACATTGGAAAAATAATGTTTAGAAGCATGGTCTTTTGAGTCTGTTCTATTTCTGCTAGACATATTTTAGGTGTCTTGTCAGAATATAAAAAGAGGAAAACCTAAATTAAAACAAAAAGATGTTCTGGCAATCAAAGTATTGGATAGAACTACCTTCTTGTTGAAATACACATGAGTACAAAAGCTACACAGCACAAATACATATGATAATGCAAAAGGGAAGGAAGATGTCTGGAGTTGAAGTACAAATAAATGAAAAAAGATGCAAATGTTATAGCATTCAGCTAAGGAGCCTCTCATGTTACAATGTCAGCACAAATTTAGACATATTTTAAAACACAGTGCCAAAACAGTGCTGTGCAAATTTATGCAATGTGTTCCAGGTAGCACCCTACTTAGGAAACAGGCTTCTGTAGTCCTGACTGAATCACTTTAATTCAACCATCAAATTTTAGTATAGCACTGAAGAAGGAGAAAAAAGGAAATGAGCAGACAGTTTGATATATAGGTATATTTGTTTCCTGTGATAAATCAAGCAAGTTTTTTGCCCGGGACTTTCCAGTAGTCCTAGCTAAATGAAAAATACAAAATACTGCACTTGATATTCAACCTGTGCTAGATTGAGATAACGGGGGGAAATGGCAAGAGGCTTGATTGATTATAGTAGAATGAAAATTCTACTTTTAGAAAAGCCTTAAGGGCAAGAGTAGAATATTACCTTTGAGGAATCCATTGCAGAGAGAACAAATTACATGAATTTGGAGATCACTGAATATAATACATGCACTACAATGAGGGCCTCCAATATGATGTGACTCATAAATAGATTTCATTAATGCATTCAGAAACAACCCAGAGTTAACTTTACAACGACTAACTGCCGAATGTCCTCACTCACAAGCCATGACATATGCTTCACACCTCACAATGTCAAATAATGTTTCTCAGCAAAATCTCCTATTTTAGAGATATGGAAAGAACCAGAAACCCGTTTGCTTCCGACATTACATTATGATACACAGCTTATAAGAGTCTTCTCCAAAACCAGTAAGCTCCCAGAAAGATGGGAAGTGGCATATCCTTCTTGCAACCTAAATTCAGCCCAGTTAATAGTTCCTCCTCAAGCTCCCAAAAGGATGTTTGTTTTCCTTGTTCTTGCTTCCCTCTATTAGGATCCCGTGTGCCAATTTTAAGGATCTGTTACAGCCTTTTTCTTCTGCCTCACTGGGACCTGCTCACCTTCATCTCTCTCTGCCTCTCCCTCCCTTGTTTTTTATTCTCTCCTGGATTCCAATTGTTGCTCACATGTGGAAGAGGCCTCCACACCATCACCAGCTTTTACCAATGCACCACTGGCTGGAGGACACAGAGAAAATGTCCTCCTCTCTCCTCCACTGGCCAAAGCAGGTGCTGCCTCTTGCAGCCAGAAGACTCCTTGGAGCTCTGGGTCCCCTCCCCAACAACAGGTCATTCGGAAGGGGAGTGTAAATTATGGGCAATTTAAGGTAATTTCGACTATACACAAACTATGTCTTACCCACTGACTTTAGAACCTATTCCCTGTCCACTGTCTCTTGAGACAGATGGGTGCTAACAATATCACAGTTCTAATACTGTCAGAGAGAAAGGGGAACAATGCAGCACTTGGCTTTCTGTGCAGCACAGTGGTGAATTCATCCAATACACAGCTCTTTTCCTCAGTTACCCTCTCAGCACACTAACATACTGAGTACAGAGTTCGGACATCATTCTCCTAAGAAAAACCCTCTGGACCAAACTAAGTGTTTATTGAATTGAATAGTGTGCAGCAATGTTTCTCGTTTTCCCTTTAATAATTATAAGGAGCAATGCTTTCCCAGTAAGAAGTAGGTTCCCATGTGCATGCAATTATTTAAAGAAGAACAATATACCGTATTTTTCTGTGTGTAAGATGAGATTTCCCCCCGTTTTTTAAATTTAAAAATGTAGGTCGTCTTATACATAGAATATAGCAATTAAAGATATAAATAAATACGGTACTTGCCGCCATACATGCTCTGGCAGTTGCAGCTCCTCACAGGGGCAAGCCCCGGGGCCTCTGCAGTCTGCTTGCCTCCTCCCACTCAGCCCGCCCTACAGCTGGGAGGGAGGCTGAAGGTGGTCCGTTTGTGCCGCGCGGAGTCCGGGCGGTGGCTCTGCACGATTGGCGCCACCACTCCAGTTGGCTACGGCAATCAAAGCAATGTAACCCCTCTGCGCCTTTCCCTCAGGGCCTCCTGCTTGCCTCCTCCCACTGAGCCCGCCCTATAGCTGATGGGTGAGGCTGAAGGTGGTCTGTTTGTGCCACGTGGAGTCTGCAGCTGGCTACGCACAAGCATCGCTGCTCCTCCAATTGGCCACGACAATAGAAGTAATATCACCCCTCCATGCTTTTCCAGTCATAGAAATCTCGCACCTTGTGCCCCTCCTGGATAACGGCGCCTTCCCCTCCCAAAAGCTCAAAAACTCTGGGCCTCCCCCTAAAAAAGCTCAGTGATTGTCTGACACTGCCTGCGAGGGAACAGCTGATAGGCAGCTTGTTAGAGGCGCATGTATCTGTCAGCATTGGTCCGGCGGGTGAGCGATTATCGTCAACAATTCAGGTCAATCTCCCCCCATTTTCTTCATTTGGAGTCCCCAAAAACAGGGATCGTCCTATACATGGGGGCGTCAGTATATAGCTTCTTGCTGTGTAGTAATTGAACATCTAGCTTTTGCCCTGTGACACCAACAAATAATAATGTAAAATATAGTCATTTTCTGTATAGCAGGGATGGTCTTGATTGGACATTCCGATTTACTTATTAGAAATACATGCTTTAAAAAGAAATGCATGCTTTTCTATATGTAAATAACAAAACTGAGAACATGGCTCTTGACCATTTTGCTGCAACAGAACCATGCAAACATTTACAAACTCTAATTGTTTACAGCAGGAGTTGGGAACCTTTGGCTCTCCAGATGTTGCTGAAGTATGAAGTATGGTGAGAGTTGTGATTCGGCAACACAGACTCATAGAATTGTAGAGTTGGAAGGGACCTTGAGGGTCATCTGGTCCAACTCCCTGCAATGCAGGAAATGTTTGCCCAACCTGAGCTAGAACTCACAACCTTGAGATTAAGAGTCTCATGCTCTACGAACCTAGAGGACTTTAGTTTGTATACACAAAAGAAATAATTGCCTTGCATGTCTTACTGCAGTACCTACTGATATAAACCTTTCTCTTTGGGGGCAATTATTACCATCTTGTATCCAGCAGTCTAAATGTAGCATCTGGGAAAACTAGACTCAGGAAGGAGTTTCATATTGTATCTTTATAACTTTTGAAATTATTCATGTTAGAATTTTCTTATCCAATGCATGAAGTGTTGTCCAATTTCTAACAAGATGCATTTTATATGCATACAGAACACTTTCTGGAAGACAGAATAAACTCAGTCACTGAAACAATATACAGAATTGCAGCTTAGAACAAAACTGCAAAGCATGAAATGACAACCTGCTATCAGCCGCTGAGAGCCTGAAATTCAGCACTGGCAGCTAAAACAACTGAACTCTTCCACCACCATTTCAGCAAATTGATGATACCATCTGCATGGCAGTTAGAATACAAGCCATGCCAATCTACTTACTAAAAGCCAAGCCTATGTTTAAACTCATGAGATGCTGTTTCACTTTATTCCGTTCTTTTAAAGAGACACTGCATTCGGATTCTGAGTTTTTAAAGTCACACCTGGTGGATAATGAATACACGAAAATGAACACTGATTTTACAGTTGGAAAATTAGGCTACACTCATAATATTCCTTTTCTTCCCAATCTCTTTTCCCTTGGGTATTGTGGGGGTTTTTTGGTTTGTAAGTCTGGATTGCCTTCTTTTTAATTGATTTTATGTAAGCTGCTATGGGAGCCTTTTTTTGCTGAAGAGCTGGGTACAAATGCTCTAAATAAATAAGATAATAATAATGGTTTGCCAGTGTGAGGACAATTCAAAATAGCACAAACTATTTAAAGGCAAAGAAAATACATATAGATCACTTGAGATATATTACCATGGCATTTCTACTTTTTATTTTCCTTTTTCCTTCATTTCCTCATTTTTAACTTAGCTGGCTAGCCAAGAACAATGTTAGGTCTATCAATGGAGACATTTAAATCTGCTTAGCTTCCTTGCAAGATCAATGTGTAACTGTTAACCTCATTAATGGAATATTAATAGACTGCCCATCATCTTTATTGGGGTGACCAAAGGGACCTTGGCCCCCAGGAATTGGCTCCTATGCTGGAAGGAAGAGGGCGAGGCGGTGGCGAAGTTGTGTGGTGCAAACCTGCTATAAGAAGCCACACAACCTCACCCCTTCAGCCACCCCAATGACGTTGATGGGCATTACCATTCAAATGGTATGTGTGCACCACATCTTGTGATTGATTATGAAGGCTGGGGCTTACCTGAGTCTCCCCCCCCCAAAAAAATCTTATTCAAGTTGGCACCCCTCCCTCCCAATATATAGCACTGACTCAACTGGAAGGAGGTCAGGGGAGTGGTGCAGCCCACCATGCCGTCCACTAGTACCACTGATATAGCTAGATTCTCCTCTCTCCTCCTAGTGCTCAGGGCATTGGAAATGCACCAATCTCAGCCCTTCCCATCCCAGTATGCAGCAGTGTAAGGTGTAGAGTGAACCTACATACATGTAAATATAATGTGTGCTATTCCACTCAATAGTACAGACCTATTGAAATAATGAATATGACCAAGTTATGTCCATAAATTTCAATAGGTTTCCTCTGAATAAAACTTAGTTGAATAATACTCTGTGGGGAGGAGGACAAGCTGAGGGGGGGGGGCTATTCTTCCTGCTTTCTAATGCAGCTTTGATGCTTGCTATGAGCCAGACTAAGGGATGCGGGTGGTGCTGTGGGTTAAACCACAGAGCCTAGGACTTGCCGATCAGAAGGTCGGTGGTTCGAATCCCCACAACGGGGTGCGCTCCCATTGCTCAGTCCCTGCTCCTGCCCACCTAGCAGTTTGAAAGCACGTCAAAGTACAAGTAGATAAACAGGTACCACTCCGGCGGGAAGGTAAATGGTGTTTCCGTGCACTGCTCTGGTTCGCCAGAAGTGGCTTAGTCATGCTGGCCACATGACCCGGAAGCTGTACGCCGGCTCCCTCGGCCAATAAAGCAAGATGAGTGCCGCAACCCCAGAGTCAGTCATGACTGGACCTAATGGTCAGGGGTCCCTTTACCTTTACCTTGACGAGCCAGACTCACACCTTGTGTGAAGAACTTATTGAAACACCACAGCCAACATGCAATAACAGCCTTCATCCAATATCAGCACACAAATGCTAAGTATTTTATATCTACTTATATTCCGTTAAATGAAAGAGGATTTAATTATTCATACATTCACATGAAACCCAGCAGGAAATGTCTTACGGTGGTGCAAGGCAATACCTGCATACAACAATTCATCACACAGTTGTCATAAACATATGCCATATGGGCAACAAAACAAGACAACATGGAAAATACAAGTAAGCTGCAGCCTGAAATAAAGCATATGCATCAACGGAGTGTGGGACTGAAAAAGCAAAGGGCAGCAGCAGAAATAAAACGTAATTTATCTAAAGTACATAGCTGATCTAAAATTAGCTGTGTTTGAAGACTGGCTATTGGAAATGAAATGGTTGGTTTGCCAACAGTGGATGTTTTTTCCCCTTAGAAAGCACGGTGACTCGGCTGTCTAATATATATGCATAGGTGTTTTGATAAGCCAACACTTAGTCATTTCATTAAAAAGAATTTGCTTTTCCGAGGAAAGTAGAATTTTTTTTTTTTAACATGCAACCATCATGCACTTTACAAGAGGGGTGGGGAAGCTTTTTTGCTCCACTGGCCAGATCCTTATGAGGATCTGCCTCATGGGCCAAATGTGACAGGTGGCCCTCTTCCTTTTAGAAGCATGCTGCTTCCTGCAAGGTGCTCAGAAGACCCAACTTCAGGACTCCATATTCCAGCAAAACTATGCATATTTGGGCATGTAAAAGAGTTCTCAGCACCAAGCTCTCTCTCTCACATGCACACCCACAATAAGTTGATCTCCCTTCGCACCACTAAACTCTCTGTCCCACCTCTCTTTCTCACCACTGCTCTCTGAAACATGTGCAGCCAAAGAAAGCATCCCAATTTCCCCCCAAGCAAGAGGGAGGAGGTTAGGGAAAAGACTAAAGTTCTCGCTTCCCCTCACCTTGTACTTGGGAGCGGCCAACTGCTTTGGCTGTGTACCTGTGCTCCCAAGAGGGAACAGGCATTGGCAGCTAAACTGAGCCCTTTGCAAACTGCTTCACATCATTTAGTTAAGTGTTTTTATTTATTTCCTTGATTTAGGGAGGTAGCTGCCCTCTGCCCCTCTGGCTATGCCCATGGGCTAACGGGGCTGTTTCAAAGAGCTGTGCTGGGAGGGAAAAGCAGTTTACATTGACTGGAATCCACTTCTCCCTCCTTGAGCAAGGTTTCCTTCTGCTACCCATCAGCTGATGTACAGGGGGGCACTGTGCCTTGCTCCAGTGAAGAAAACATCAAGAGCCCTCCCCAAACCTCTAAGCACTTCTGGAACAACTAGGCGCCCCTGGGGGAATTGCATCTCCCAAGGATGCAATTCTCATAAACCTCCACAATGACTCTATTGGGCCATTATTATTCATGCCTCATACAGCTATATAACAAGACACCCACTTGAGGGCAGAAGCAGCCATTCCATTCTTGAGCAAACACAATCCATACGCTCTACTCCAGCAATGTAACATTATTGTTTAGGTAGCTGGAAAAGGGACTGGAACTCTCCCCAGCATTTGCACAACTGTCTAAGCCAGTGGTTCCCAATTACCTACATACTACGTTTTTCAAAAGCCAAGCGATGGGTCCCCTACTTCTGAAAAATTTGACATTTCTATGGTGGTTTTTGTTATGTGAATGGTGCCACAGACCCCTTGTGTGGGTTTCATGGAACCCCTGGTGTCTGCAGACCACCAAAAGGGAACTACTGCTCTAAGTCAAAATTTGGCTTAGTGTGAATGTACAAGCTTCTGGAGAGGAGCTCGCAGTGGCTTTGCTCTTCCCTGGTTCTCTTCTGCTGCACCATGAAGAGATACAGAAGGGTTTATCATCTGAACCCAGGCTCATGGTTACACTGTCTGCAGACTAGCTGCAAATGGTGACCAAAAACATACCTTAGTTACAGCTCCACGGCTAGTCAGGGCCTTTTCAACACTGGCTCCAGCCTGGTGGAACACTCTGTCTCATGAGACCAGGGCCCTGCACGATCTGATTTCTTTCTGCAGGGCCTGTAAGACAAGAGTTGTTTCACCTGGCCTTCTGCTTGGAATCAATTTGATTCTCTCCCCCTCTTTCTTTTTTCCTTTCTCCTTCTGTGATGTAACTCCTATTTGGGGACTTCCCTGGCCCATGTAGAACCAGTCTGGATAGTTAGCCTTGGTGAAGACTTGACGTTTTCACCCCCCCCCCCCCATGAGGCTGTATTTTAATGGTGTATTTTAATCTTGTTTTTAAGTTGTATTTCAATCAATTGTTTTTATATCGGGTGTTAGCCGCCCTGAGACTGGTCTTGGCTGGAGGGGGGGGTATAAATAAAATTTATTACTATTGTTATTATTATTACTATTACTATTATTCTGGAGAGCGAGCCGAGGTTTGGACAACATGTGAAGTCAAGCCTTGGCTTAGTTCAGTACAGCAGCTAGAATGACTGGTGGAAGCCCAAGGTGGCTGTAAGCTCCTCTCCAGGAGACCCCATGTTTGCACTGAGCCAAGGTTTGACTTAGTGCAGAGTGTAAATAATAATAATAATAATAATAATAATAATAATAATACTTTATTTATATTATATATTCCATATATATATGGAAGCCACTCTGAGAGGCTTCCAACAAATTAAACACATTAGGCGCAGTAACTCTCCTAGAAGCAGCTGTTTGCACAAGTTACAAATACTCAACACTATTTCTGAAAAGTTATAGTAACAATAATATTGTATTGCAACAAATTCAAGGCATTCTGTTTGTGTGTTTTGATAAAAGCTGTAAACAGTAGTTGTATATTGAGTTTAATATTTGGTATTGCTATCTCTGCCACTTCCCAATTTCATGAAAATGGGACACTTAGTGTCCAGAGAAGGTTTTTTTTTACTACTTAGCATAAACAATTACAGTCATTACACTAGATTACAGAAAAATATTTTCTTTAAAGTACCTGATTTCTTGATTTAATACTTGGGGGGGGGGGGAGAGAATACTCAAAATGTATTTATCAGTGACAATGCAAAGTACTGGAACAGCACTCAATGTGGGAAATACAAATGACTCAAAAGCAATCCAACCTGCTGCAGGGCCGAGCGGAGGCAGGTAACTACCTAGGGTAGCAAAACATCTGGAGCAGCAAGCTGTTTAATGCTTGCTTTTTGCCTTTTAACTAAGAGCAAATCATTCATCTCAGGATGCTAAGGGCGGTAACATTTCTAGGTGTATTCCTCTTTGGAGTAGCTAGACAAACTGGCAGAGGAGAATTTTGGATTGCCTACTTAGTGTATCTCCATTCAAACAGTTTTATTTTTCATTTACCACAGATACAATATTAAGACATATAATGGGAAGTACTGGGAAACTCCCTCACTTCTACCTGATTTTTTATGCAGTCACATATTTTATTCCTCCAAAGGAACGGCATTTGAGCCTATCTGTATGAAACAATGTTAGATTTAAGAACACACACACCCGGAATATTTATAAGGCAACTTCAAAGTAAGTTTGAAAAATATGAAGAGTAATGTTTTAAAATTGGAACGCCCTTAAGTGGAACTACATTAAATACCAATTCCAAAGTAACAACACTAAAGACTGATTTTGTCATTATTATCAAGTTATTACTGTATTGTAAATGCAATTCATGTTTGAATCACAGTTATTCTCCAAGTGAAACATCACAGTGCAGCTGACTGACTCCAGCTATAAAGGCTGCTCAAGATGCCTAGAAGCCATCAGGGTGGGCTTTAGTTTAGCGGTTGCTGGGGAAAACATTTAGTTTTTAAGATAATGCATTATTTTTTCTGCTATTTGGATTGTGTTCTCGTAGGATATGCCTTATTATGAATTAGTTAATTGTTTGATCTTATTGTATATTTATTAAGATAAGATATTTTGATTAGCCTATTAACATCTGTATGACTATTGAGATTTGCTATGCCTTGTAATTGGTGCCTTATACTTGAATGTTATGTTTCATTATGCACATTTTTCTAATGCTTTGAGCTGCTTTGAGCATGGTTTACCATGGAAAAGTGGCCTACAAATAAGCAATGGTGATTATGATGATGCTAAGGCAAACATTTCGGTACTGGCCTGGAGAGTTTATTTCATCTTTGCTTCTCACAAATATCTGCAACACAGCTATTCTTATGAAATTAACACATATAAAGAGGCAAAACACAAATCACTGTTATCTTTGAAGGCTGAAAAGGTGTCTAATAAATGTGTGCATTTAAAAGGGAAGGAGGAAAAATACCGAAGCTTTCAAAATGAAAATGTTGCCTTAATCTCAAACAGAAACAGTACATCAAAAGTCATAAACTGTTAAAGCCTATTACACTCATGCAACAACATCTCTGTGAAGAAGACTAAATTGTGTCTGTGTCAACGAAGGAAAATGAAAACTAATGATAGTCTCAAGGTCTTCATAACTGCGGGGACTTGATGCATAACACATTTGGTAAGCCACCAGAAACAGAGGACACACATGAAACAAGTGATTTATTGTGCAATTGAACAGCTAATGTAGGGCAGCCACATTATTAGTGTGAAATTATGCAAAGGCTGATGGAAATGCTTGTTCTAAACAGAATCAACTAACTGTAGCCTGTTAGTACATGCAATAGAAGCAGGCTGCAATACACTAAAAGCAAACTTTTCTCCTGAACCTGTCAAAAAGTTATAAACCTCAAGAACTATGTGTTTGCTAGATCAGACTACTTGACCCAAATATGTGTTGTTTTATTTCCCCTCAGTCTCTTCTTGACTGTGAAAAAAAATGGATCTATTAAAAGACTTCTTTGCATCAGGTTTTTACAGGAAATAAATGATTTAGGAGACAAATTCTTGATCCACAGCACCGTGTGCATTCTAGCACACACAAAGGATTCTGGTACCCATTTTCCTTACCCTGGGGTAAGGGAACAGCAGCAAATGGGAAGTCCATGTAGAGCTCCTATACCTGCTATATTGTGATGAATCTATCTGCCACAGGGATTCTCAAATAAGCATGCAGATGTTGGACAAGCTTTAACTGTGTATTGCTGGACCAATGTAAATCAATGAGGTTAGTACAAGTGTATTGGTGTGGTGGAAGCATATGATGGAATTACTATGTGCTGGAACTATTTGTAGAAGGCATGAAAATATCTCCCCTAAACATCTTTTTTAGAAATCCTCTTGCTCATATGAAGTCTGAGCACACAACACGGTTCCTGAAATGTCATTTACCAGAGTTTCCGTTATCAGTATCACTCCCATAGTTGCTGTTAGCTGTCTAGAGTCTAACTGGCAGAAGCCTTAGGAGCCCTTACAAAAGGGAGGTGGGGAGGAAGTCAACCCTTATAAAATGCAAAAAGTAGTCAGAGATATGCATGGTCATGCTCACACCCACAAATATGATGGATTATCTTATCCAGTGTTGAGAGCCCTAAAGCTTCATTAGCACATTCTAATAAAAAAAGCTTTTCAAAGGCACACATTCCTTTCATCCACATGCAAAACTGAAAGTCAGCAGGAGCCCTGATACTTCAAGAAAGAAGAATGACATTTTCACATAGTGATTATCAGTACCACGGCACAGCTAAATTAAATGAGCATAAACAGATTTCAGAGTAATATTTCACTATGCAGCAACACATTGTTAGTACATGTGAAACACCATATTTTTCAGACTGGGGGCATTGGCAATGCTGACCACAGAATTTCAGTATATTGTTTCTATCTGAATGTTTCGACATCAGTTGGTTGTATTTGTTCTGCCTCCCTTAAAATTGTCCACAGTATCTATTTTAATATGCATTTGTTCCCTGGATCTTCCAGCTGGGAAACAGGATTTCTTTTAAAAGCTACTTAGCGACAATGCACTTTTTTTTTTAAAGGAATCTTATTACTTGAGCTATACATTGTTCTTTCAATTCCCCAGAAGCGCCAATCATCAGTTTCAGAAGATGCCATTCAAAAGTACCCACAACACATGATTTTACATTTAAAAGAAAATTTAATGAAAAATATCCAATAAGCAACTGAGAACATCATTATCAGGCAGGGCCAAGTAGTCATAGTTATCAAATGAGATGCCCTGTACTGTCTGTGAACCGCCTTCAGATATACAGATATAGGGCGGTATACAAATTTAATGAATAAAATATTCCTAAGACACAGATAGTGGTTGGGACCCACAAGTGCACGACATCTTCACCTAAGGTGGGTAGCAGAAATGGCAGTGCCACCATTCCTTTTTTTAACTAAGAAAGAAAACCAGTGACAATTTAAGTCATCAGAAGTAAAGAAAGAAGGGTTCTGAACTTTTCAGAAGTATGTATTGGGAGGACTTTTAGCAGATGCAGTTTTTCTCACCTCTGCACTACAAGCTGCATTTACCAAAATTTCCTCATCTGTGCAATTGTTAAAAGGAACAGGAGCCCCATTTTCTCATTACATCTGGCCACCCTAGCGAGAACAGGAAGATGACCATACAGTGGTACCTTGGTTTACGAACTTAATCCGTTCTGGAAGTCCGTTCTTAAACCCAGGTGTGCTTTCTCATAGCAGCGGAGGACTCAATTTACAAATGGAACACACTCAACAGGAAGCGGAACATGTTCTGCTTCCAAGGCAAAGTTCACAAACCAAAACACCTACTTCCGTGTTTGCAGCGTTCTTAATCCAAGTTGTTCATAAACTAAGCTGTTCTTAAACCAAGGTACCACTGTATATGCTTAGAATCATGCCCCATGGTTATATTTATAGTTAAGGGAAGTTCCAGTGTTTAAGAAAGTAGGAATGTACTGCTGATTACATTTAGAGTGGGTTTTTATCTGCATTGACGTCAACTTATTTGCTTTTATGGTCATCTGCTCTTTCCCACACTTTATATCTTCTGCATTTCTTTTTCCTGCAATGTCCCATGCCAAGGATACATCAGAGGAAGTGAGCTGATCTTAAGATGTCAATGTAAGTTTATATTAGCACACCCTTATTCCCTCATTGTCAAAACAACAATTGCAAAACAGAGCAGCTTTGACATTAGCCACTTGCAGGGTAGTCACAGTATATTTTGACCACTATTTCCCCAGACCAACATAAGGACATAAGAAGCGCTTTTCTCACAGTGGCCAGCCAGAGGCCTACATGAAGCCTGCAAGCAAGACTTGAACACAAGAGCACCTAGAGTTTCCAACAAATAGTATGTAGAGGTATGCTGCCTCCAGCCACAACCAAATCATTTGGATGAGCCAGTGTGTAAAATGTTTTGTGCATTTTTAAAAACATTACATGCAAGGCAGGAAAAAAACACAACACAGAATGAAGATTAAAAAACTGGCAAAGGAGGACAATAGAATGTTATCAACTTCACCTACAGCTGACAAACATTAAAGCAGTGTCTAGAAGAGCAAACAACAAATATTTGGTTTTATTCTAAATTAAAAGAGTGTAACTTGACCCCTCTTCAGTTGGGGATATTTTTATTTTTTTGAGTAATATAGGATGGAGGAAATATCTCAAAAATCTTGAAAGATCTAGCATCAAATTTACAAGCACCTAGCCACACATGAGCACTTATAAATCATAAGAGTCCAACTGAGTTTAATGCACATTCCACTAGGTCAAATCCTACAAGGTTTGGTTCCTACGTATGCGAAAGATGATCTTCCTTCTTCCCATTCCTTATCACAATCTTATGATGAAACATTTTCTTATCCATTTGCACCGCTCTTGCTATCATGGAATTCCTTCCCCTTGAAGACTTGACAGATCCTAAGTGCTTTAAGGACTCTTATCTGCTTTCATTGCAGGCGTGTATGACTCAAGTTACTCAGAGGGCCAGAGTAACTTTTAAGAACTGAAATAGTTTTAACTTAATGGTTTATTTATAACTCATGATCTGCTAACCTTGTTTTCTCAGTATTCCATAGAGCAAAGATGAGCAGACTTTGAGATGGCAGAATCAACATAGTTTTTACTTCAACAGTAGGATCTTGAACAGTAAGATCCATCAATGGGAGTCAGGTGCAAAATAGAGGTTTGTGTGTGGTCAGTTTTTGTTGCCACAATTGTCACAACAATTAGGAGAAGAAGAAAAAGTTCTGCTAGAAGCTCTCAATCTACCTTCTGTCCACCCTTGCCATGATGCACATTCTCCTTGGTCTCTGCCACTTACAAGAGTCCTGAAGTTGAACACCACTCTCCATAAAGCCTCTTTCCCTTCCCATCCACAGCAAACCTTATTTCCGTATCTAATACTATGTGCCTTTAGAAAGAATGTTTTTCTGTCCTGACACTGGCTTGCATCCCCATCTCTCAAATGCCTTTCCCCCCTCTGTGTAGCTCCTTTCTTCTCAGTAGAGTTCCATAAACTTCTCTTTTTTTCTCTGATTAGCTTTGACACTCTCCTCTCCTGGCACAACTGGAGGTCTCTCTACATCCCATTTGCAAACCTTCCATTCTTCTCTGCTTCCCACCCCTGCAGATTTCTTCATTTATTCCTCTCATGTTTAGTGCCTCTCCCTTTTAAAAACTCAAGGTGGCTAACAACCCACCCAAAATTACAAACACTGTATTTCTAAAAAATAAAAAAGCAATTAGAGATTTCATTAGGTTGCCTTATCTGTTTTAAAGTACTTTTACAGCACAATCTTATACATCTTGACTCAAAAGCAGGTCCCTCTGAGACCCCTTTGAGTTTAATGGGGCTCATTGCCTGATGAGTACACTCCAAGGGAGGAGCTGCCCATCTAGATAAATAAAGTCACAATCCTATCCAGATTTACTCTGGAGTAAGTCCCATTGAACTCAGTAGGGTTTACTTCTAGGGCAACGTACACAGGATTGCACTGAAGGAAAACTGTGTGATTCTGAAAGTGAAATATGCGTCTACTAAAAACAGTTTAGAGTTGTTGTTTTTATAAAATTCAAATATCCAATATTTTCCAAGAAAATATGCACTGGAAAATTTGAAATGCAGCAATAAGCAGCACTATAAACAAAACTGACTAGAAGCAGAAGAGATGGTAATAATTATATTATGAATAAACACCTTTTTCTTGTATCACCCTTGAATACAAGCCAGATAGTTGAAAAAAAGTCAGCGAAACCCTATAAATTGCCTACATTAAAAAAAATCTGGACAAATGTTGATTACTGGTTGCCTGTATAAGGAGACATCAACAATCTGAAGGAAAAGCCATGAGAGATTGAAATTAGAAAGCCTTTTAGATGCTGTTGTCTAGGAGACACCAGAATCTACTGTATTGGTGACAAAAGAAGAAAAGGGCCGAGTGCAATTGCTAAGGCTTTCAGCCTACTCTCTTTCATGTTCAGTTTGTTGAGAAGGGGGATGGTTCTGTGACAAATGCTGCTAAGATGAATAGCTGATTAAAGCAGAATTTAGCATTCATTTTACAAGTTAGCTGAAGAGGATTCATGGCACCATCGCATCTTGGAAAAACATAATAGGCACGGATCTATGAACAGAGAGCAAAGCTGGCTTATTTGGAGAGTTGGATTTCACATGCACATGTTTAGACAGAGAAATAAAATGACTCAAAATGAAATGCCATCAGCATTAATCAGGCACATTTACAGATTATCAGAAGAGGAATCATATAAAAACATTTCCCCAGAACATTTGCATTGATAGCTATAGAAGTGTTTGCAGAAACTGAAGTAAGAGCAACACACCATTGTTGGTTTTTACAGGAAACTTATTTTTTTGAAAACATAAAAGGTGGCTCAGAGACCCAAGACAGCTCCGTGGGAAAGGTCATAATTACACCTTGCATCCGACAAAGTGGGCTTAAGCCCATAAAAGATTTATGGTTGGTTTTACTGCAACTTCTATCCCCTCTGGAAACCTTGAAGGCTTTCACCATAAGCCAGCAAACTGTTACCTCTTTAAAACCACAGGAAAATTTAAATAAAAGTAATTTTTAAAAAATTAAACAACTATGCTTGAAGTCTGAGTGGGATGGCTTCTGCAGTTAGAACTACGGAGCTAAGGCTACATTCCATAATGGGTAACTCCTTCGCCAATCTACTCAGTGAATGAGTATATTGTACCTTCAAACGTATTAACTTGATTGTGTGAGGGGGAGTGCTATACAAACAATTATTGTGCATACTTCTAACTGCCAGGAAATACTAAGGCAATAAACCAGCATTCAATTTGACTCAATTGCCTGGGCATTCATAGCTTCTGAGAGGCTTAACATGAGCATCTAAATGGAGAGAACCTTGACTCAGTCACTTCTTTTATTATTATTAAACAGCAAAATCATTTGAAAATGGATTATGTCTGTAAACAAACTTAAGGACGATTGTGAAAATAAATTTTGGATCACAGAGGCCAACTTTAGAGCCAGTGTGGTGTAGTGGTTAAGAGCAGTAGACTCGTAATCTGGGGAACCGGGTGATCTTGCTGCGGGGTGATCTTGGGCTAGTCACACTTCTTTGAAGTCTCTCAGCCCCCTTCACCTCACAGAGTGTTTGTTGTAGGGGAGGAAGGGAAAGGAGAATGTGAGCCGCTTTGAGACTCCTTAGGGTAGTGATTTGAATTATGGTGCTGGAGAAGACTCTTGAGAGTCCCATGGACTGCAAGAAGATCAAACCTATCCATTCTGAAGGAAATCAGCCCTGAGTGCTCACTGGAAGGACAGATCGTGAAGCTGAGGCTCCAATACTTTGGCCACCTCATGAGAAGAGAAGACTCCCTGGAAAAGACCCTGATGTTGGGATGAGATGGTTGGATGGTGTTCTTGAAGCTACCAGCATGAATTTGATCAAGCTGCAGGAGGCAGTGGAGGACAGAAGTGCCTGGCGTGCTCTGGTCCATGGGGTCACGAAGAGTCGGACACGACTAAACGACTAAACAACAACAACAACAGGGTAGTGATAAAGCGGGATATCAAATCCAAACTCTTCTTCTTCTTAGCATGGGGATTGTGACTGGCATTTTCTACTGACCTTCCTGCCATTAATATCTGTGCTTAAGGGCCAAGCAACAAAACAATAATTCAGCAGAGCCTGATACAAAACCCTGCAAAAGGGCTTGATTAACTGCATCGCCTTTTCATTCATTACACCAGACTGGAGGGATCTTTAGCAACTCAGGCACTGCTGGAATTCATGTTCCCTCACAAGTCACTGGAAATCAAGGTTCAAAAATACTGAATGATGTTACCCCAATTCACAAAACATTGTCAGCAGCACATGTTCATCACAGAATTTGGAGCTGGCCCAAAACGCCTGCTTCATGTGACTGAAAAATGCACGGAGTTAATATTTGCAGATATTAGATCCTCTGACATGAACTGCCAAGACATCAAAGTGCTTTGTAGTAGCCAAAGCATGGACCAGGAAATATCTGATTAAATTCACAACCAGCCTTAGATAGTTAACAAAAGGGAAACGCCACCTTTAATTATACAATTGCCATTCTGGCTGTCTTGGCATTCTTTGTATCCTAAATTTCCCCCACATGTTCAGTGATTTAAATAATGCTGCAGTTAAAATGTATTCTTCTATCTCTG
Organism: Podarcis muralis; assembly: GCF_964188315.1. NCBI lineage: Eukaryota > Metazoa > Chordata > Lepidosauria > Squamata > Lacertidae > Podarcis > Podarcis muralis. The sequence goes on along the minus strand of NC_135662.1, from coordinate 43,569,409 downwards.
ATTATACTCAGATGCCACTAAAATGTGAGTATTCGTCTAATGCTTGTTGAATTACTCCACTGCTGTTCAAGCTATGCTAGAGACTCGATTTAAAAAGCAGCAACTAATTTCATTGTGGTTAGTGAGAAAAGAGGGATCTTTGGGATACCTAAATATTTATCATTTCTGTTTTCACAGTTTGAAATACAGAATGTCATCATTTTATAGTATTTATCAGACTGCTCAATTTTATTTATTTGTAAGGTTCTCTTCTGCATGTGGCAAGGCTATACAGAATGCCTAATTTTGAAGTTCTTATTCGGCCACCTACAAAGCTCCACTTAAACCAAACCAAAACAATTTAAGGAAAACAAAAACAAAACATAGCATAATTATAACAACTGGAATCACGAAAGTATTTTCTCTTTTCTTTCTCTTTGCACAGAAGAGAATGAAACTCTATGAGCAAATTAACATTTAGATTACAAGACTCTGCATGCTTTCTGTAACAGCGGTAATCAGTTAGCCAATTTGCCAAATCTTCCCAAAAGTAGTGAGTAAAATAAATATTTGCAAACGTATGTCTAAGGACTTCTATTACACTGAGTAAAATAAGTGCTCTTGTTCGCAGTATAATCCATAATTTTTGTTACATACTTCAAGGGAATACCTGCCTTTAACGAATATTTTGCATTTTCTCCCCTGTGGATAAAAGTTCATGGCTAGTACATTCCCTGGGAACACGTCAATGTTGCTGTCTATTGCAATGACCTTGTTCACAAACTGATAATTGTGGCATTGTGTTTCTGTTAAAGAAAACAAAACAACAGCATTCCAAATATTGTCCAAATTGAGACACACATATGTGGCGGATATAAAGAAAAATAATGATTAGCTGCACTACAGGGAAAGAGGAGACTTTTCTGAAGTGTTTATATAGTTGAACACAACAAGTCAATATGATACGCACAGCCCAATCCTATTGTACCTTCTTAAAATAAAGGCCAAGCAAAGGTGTATATCATACTATAATGGAACAGGGAAGTAATTTATTGCTTTTGCAAGAATCTGACATGTATTATCCATATTGTGTGTATGTGATGTTTCTAGGACATGAAGAAGCATTACTGAAGATTCTTAACAAAATAATGAAATTCACTTGTTATTGTTTTCTTATGTTATTTTATACTGGAAGAGGAGACACAAAACCAAGGGTCATGACAGGCTCAGCCACCAACTGAGAAAAGGCATACAGCTCTCCTCACCACAGTATTGGGGAATTCATGACTGATGTACAAACCACAGGGGAGATTGTTTAGTACATGGGGAGCAGAATTCTGCACTGGCCACAGTCAGTCCTATCTGTCCTATCCCAAGACTGAGGAAATGCTGTGTGGTAAAATAATGCTGTCCTTGCTCTACTCGTTTGTAAAGTTCATCCAATCCTTGCTCTGTTTGCTTTGGCACAGATGATCAAGCTCTGCAGTTTGCTGTGGTTAGAAAAGAGAGGAGGAGGAAGAGGTCTTCTTCTTTTGCATGGTGCCACACCTGCTTCAGGATGCTAGCTGGTACAGCAAAAGAGATGTCTTCCTTCAGAAGCAAAGCACTGTTGATAAAGGTTTCTCACTAAGACAGGTGATGGTTCCATTTAACTGCAGATTTGTTAAAATAATCTCTGCAGACCTTTCTCTGGTTGTCCCCTGCCTTCAAAAGTTATTTTGGGGCAGCTGCAATTAGGACCTTTTCTGTGGTAGTGATCTAGCTGCAAAACAGCCTCTCTGTAGATGCTCATCTGGCACCTAATCTGCTGAGCTTTAGGGGGCAGGTCCATTATGGGTTTTGTTTTGTTTTGTTTTGGGCCTTTAGAAAACAACTACATTTTATTCATTATTTATTTATATCATGTTTCCTGCTGTTTCACTGACTTTGAATTTTATACATTATAATTTTTTGTTGTGATTGGGAGCTACTTTCTGAATTTCTTAGGTAGCGAGTTATAAATAAAAGTATTTAATTAGGCAAGTTACGCATGAAAAATTCCCGCTACATTTAAGATTAAAGGACTGGGCTGCATCTAAGTCCACATTGCACCCCAAGCATGGAATCAGAAAGGACACATTTATTCGCCAAACAAAGTGTGACAGTAAATCAGTGCAGCATGCTTGCTTCTCATTTGATGTTCCGGCTTAATGTGATTTCTTCAGAGCAGCTACAAACACAATGGCAATAAGGTATTAAAATGAATACAGAACAATTACACTGATCAGTGGTTTCTTCTAGCAGGTTTTCTATCCATAGCAAAGCACAAACATCAACATAATTAATAAGCACATTGCGTCCCAACAGTGCTGTTAGGCTTGAGCACCAGACGTCTACTTGCTTGATGGAACTTCCCCTCTCTTCTTCCCTTGAGCCCCACATGCACCCTCTGAGTAGATTCTGGGGTCACATAAGGAGAAGAGAGAAAGGGCAACTCCTGTGGTATGAATGGAACTCTGCTGGAGAAGCACAGGATAAAACTCATTGAAATTATCCAGAGGAAATTCTAGTCTCAATTTAATCAAGTCTTTAAATGTTTATTTTCAATCCTCATTTGGAATGAAAAATGCTTACCTTTTATTCCCCTCAAACTATATTCTGTCTTTTGATAGGAAAGTATTGTAGTCTATTTAACAGGTTCCCACGAGTGAGAAGATTTCCAAAATATAGCAATAGTCATAGCTATAGAATTTCTATCAAAATGAAAGATTTTAATAAAATGTTGCTGTTGAAAAAAAACAAAACAACCAAGTTTCCTGTGATAAAATTGCCCAAGGAGTTGACTTGATTTTCATTCTCTGGGCGTGCAAGCAGAACATTTCTTCCACACATGCGATTTCTAAATATAGCACTCAGTAGAAAAATCAGCATCTCTTTAACCTCTCTGATACTCTGATGTCTCTAAGAAAATGCATGTTTTTCCTCTTTTTTGTTCTACAGCTTTAGATGTTTACATTTTTCCACATTTGAATTCATTTTATTTTTGAGAAACTTAGCAGAGAAAGGAAACCAAGTTTTGATAATTTTATTCCCTAAGAATCACAGAATTGTAGTGTTGGAAGGGAGCCCAAGGATAATCTTCTAGCCCAACTCCCTGCAGTGTAGGAATCACAGCTAAAGAATCCCTAAGAGATGACCCTACAACCTCTGCTTAGCAACCTCCAAAAAAGGAGAACCCACCACACCTTCTGAGGTAGTATATTCCATGGTCGAACAGCACTTACAATCAGAAAGTTCTTCCTCATATTTAGTCAGAATCTGCTTTCTTGTAATTTGAATCCATTGATTCAGGCCCTACCCTCTGGAGCAGCAGAAAACAAGCTTGATTCATCTTCCATGTGATAGCCATTCAAATGTTTGAAGATGGCTATCTTAGTCTTCTATATAAATATACCTAACTCCCCCCTGTTCCTCATAAGACTTAGCTTCCAGACTCTAGATCATCTTGGTCAACCTCCTCAACACATGTTCCATCTTGTCAACATCCTTCTTAAAGTGTGGTGCCCAGAACTGCACACAATACTGCCATTTGGGATCTGACCAAGGGAGCTATTATTTCCTTTGATCTGGACATCATAGATCTTTATTGATAAAGGCTAGAATTGTATTAGGTGTTTTTGTGTGTTTTTTTTCTGCTGCTGCAGTCACACTATCGACTCACGTTAAGCTTATGGTCTACTAAGACCCCTTAGGTCAAGTCAGGTGTCCCCCCCCCCCCCATTTTGGTGCATCTATATATTCCTGCTAAAATGTTTAACCATAAACTATTTATATAGAGGAAAATGCTGATTTGCTTTAGCATTGCACAATCTAAAACCAGGAAGGTGGTTCTAAAAAGTGAATGCAAGCTAGAGGATAAATCCACAGGGTGGGAAAGAGCCATAAGGTGACTGTCCCAAAATATGAGTCTCCACCCTTGATTAATCCGCATAGTCCAGGTCACAAACACGCAAAATTGCAACAGTTTCATCTCTCAAGTTTTAAACAAAAAACAGTTTTAATTCTGATTTTACAAATAAACTATCATTTGCATTCAAAAGAATATGAGATGTATCTCTTTCTAGTAAGCTTCTTTATTTCCAAGCATATTGGAAGTGTGTAATCATCACAATAAACTCAATCTTCAGCTCTGTAAATAAACCATTTTCACAATACAGTTGTTTATTTTCATTAGTCTCTATGAAGAAAACTGTAAAAACTCAAAATGCTTTCATATTCCCTACAGCAATCTAAGCTGCTCTAACTACTATTTCCTAGCCACTGATGGATGCATTATAAAATCACAGAACTCCAGAGTTGGAAGGGACCACGAGGGTCATCTAGTCTAACCCGCTGCAATACAGGAAACTTTGGCACCAAATGGGACTTGAACCCACAACCATGAAATTAAGAGTCTCATGCTCTACTGACTGAGCTATCCCAGCTCAGCTTGTATTTAAAATGGGCAGGATCAAAACATTTACACAATTAGTTATTTGCACCCAGAATTGCCTTGGTTCTGTACTTCTCAAACAGTAGCTCTCATTTCCACAATGTAAACAACTTTGGAAATGGAGAGAGCCTTCCAAAGCAGTTTGTGATATGTCCTGGAACATCTGTCAGTGATGTAGGGTGGAAAAAATTAGCGGGTCTGAAAGCTGTAATTTACTTTTTTGAGGGGACTACTCTATGAAGCTTATTCCTCTCTCTCTCTCTCTCTCTCTCTCTCTCTCTCTCTCACACACACACACACACACACACACACACAGTGCCATGGTAAACAGAGAGCAAACTAAAATATAAAATATGCATATTTTCAGAATGTTAAATTAGATCCCAACTTATTAAGGGCATTTGGGGGGGTTTCTGTTAAATGTGCATCAAAGTCTGCTGCTAAAGGGAAAAATAATCAATGAACATTCCTAAACTGATTCTTTGGATTCCAGACCATATCACAGTAAATTGACTCAAATCATTCAACAAGTACTCATATCCTGCTAGGGAGTTTTTAATCTTCTCCAATGATTACTCATAACTGGGGTAGATTTATCCCAAATCTAAGAAAATAAGTTGAAATGAAAGTCAAAAGTTGTCACTCTGATAAAAGAAGTGTACTAGTGGTAAGATTAGGAAGAGGAATTATATCTATTCCTACTTAGCATAAAGTCTGTAAGCACACTGGTAGAAGAGTATGAAGCTGACAACTGCTACAGGATACCGATCACATTTTAATGTATTTAATTTAGTGATCACGTATACCTTTTCTACTGAGAAATATATTTTGAAAGCAGAATTGTTAGAAAATCCTCTCTTTTTTTCCCCCTCTTGAAGGTTTGCCATAATACTTTCTATCAACATTTTATTTGCAGACTGCTGCATTTCCTGGAACATGGAACTCTGGTAACTGTCATTCATACTTTTGTAACTTGGAGGACCAATTATCACAATGAAGGCTACATAAGAATATGGTTGAAAATGGTTCAGAAACTTCTGAAAGCATGCTGCATCCTGTGCTATCCATTGATGAGGGCAGGGAGATAGATGGAAGCATATACATTAATTATCAGCCAGCTGCACCAGTGCTGGCCAATGGTCTAATGAAGTCCTTCATAGGCCTTTGTAGGAATACCTTAAGGAATAGCTCCCCATATAAGCCCTCACATCCTTTTAAGATCACCTCTAGCCTTTCTTCTCATTTTCACATGGGAAACAGTGAAATAAAGTACACGTGTGAAATGTCAATATTACAATGTCAGAATGATGCCTAGTTTTGAAGGGCTTTCAAATACTTAATTGAAAACGAAATAGCAAGGTCACGGCTTGAAGACTTTGGCCCTATTCATGTATCCATAAGGGATGGGGAGGGTGGGCACGAGAACACTAGCTCCATACCTGGTGACTATCTGCAGTGGGGAAGCCTCCTAGACTTGGTAAGAATCTCCAGACATTTTAGAACCTTCGTTTCATAGGGATCCTTGCATGAGTTGAGGAAGTCTCCCAGATTTAGTCACTCTCCAACTTGTGGATAGTGACTAGGATGGTGAGGGGGTTGGAGTCCATGGAGCAAATGGCTTGTGTCCACTCATCCCCCTCACATTTTCAGTTGTCATAATTAATGCCTGAATAGGGATTGAATCATCTTGGGTATTACACCATATATTTAAGCCACATTTAAAGCACACAGCTTGCCCCCCACCCAATGACCCCAGCTAACTGTAATTAACCTCCCAAAGAACTACAATTCCTACCACTCTTAGCAAACCACAGTTCCCAGGATTCTTTGGGTGAAGCCATGCCCTTTAAATGTACAGTACTGATGTGACCTGAATCACTCCTTGGCCTGAACAGCACATGAAATTTGTCTAGAAGTTACCGCTTCAAGCAAATTATGCCCCCTACGTTCTGTATTTGTATGCTGAAATGAGGCCTTCACAATATTCTTCTACTTTTTTAAACAGTCTTTACATGTAAACTTCTGCTTAGCCGCCTTGCATGCTGTCATACATTGCAACTGGCCAGCAAAGCATCTATTTTCCTTTGAAGCGTATCTGCAGGAGAAGAGCTAACAGTTTGATTCAAAAAGGAGCTCTCCGCTTCAATCAGCCTTGTGGCACTCAGCAGTGCTACTGAGGCCACTGAGAAGCTTTTAAAGTGTGAATTCTATTATACAAACCTCAATTAAGGAGGTGGTTTAAGGTTTAAGGTTCCCAATTCTTTTTGATGGAATCTGGAGTAGAAAGGGGATGCATGGAGAGAAGGGGGCAAGTTTGGCACTGGCAGATAAAACAAAATCCATTGTTCTTCTCTTTCATTTCTCCACTCTTTTGCTTTCAGGAATCAAAAATGGTCGCACCTGAGGTGATACGGGCCTGAAAGTTTGTCTTAAGGAGGCTTAGCCAGGTTCTAACTTAACGATTGGGAGAAGGTATTTCAGAGTAACACAGGAAGCTGCCTTATACTAGGTCAGATTACTTGTCCATCAATTCCGTTTTTCTATCCTGACTGGCAGCGGCTCTCCATGGTCTCAGATACAGATCCTTCCTATCCTCTCCTACCTCAGGGATGAAGAAGCTGTGGCCCTCCAGGTGTTGCTAGACTACAACTTCCATCAGTCCCACACAGGCTGCCCAGTTGTCCAGCAACTTCTGAAGGGCCGTGCTTCTCTATTCCTGCGCTACACAATCCTTTTAAATGATGACACCATGGACTGAAATTTGACCCTTCCACATGGAAAGTTTCCGCTCTATCAGTGAGCTATGCCCTCTCTCTTATTCCTTTGCAGTTGAGGTTGCTAGTAACAACAACATACAGGTCTGGGAAAATATTGGAAAACAGAGTGGGTGGGCCAGAGGAAATGTGAAAGACTGTGAAAAGAAATTTTCTCATTTCTTTCACAGTCATTTGAGAAATCCAAATTACCAAATAATATTGAAATACACTTTTGCTGTTCTTCGGACGTCTGCTTCCCAGCATTGCTAAACAATTATTTAAATGATGGTGCTGGCCTCTACTTAAAATTGATAGCATCAACATGTAAAAGCAACAACAAAATTAAGACTCCAGCTGAAGTGCAAGCAAGCTGAAAAGCTCATCTCTATCTGTGTAAATCTTTGTTTTTCAAACTATTCATTAAGAATTGCAATCAAGATATATATTTCTGTATGGCACTTGAAGAACTGAGTACTGCTTGTTCTGGCATCAACAGGCTTTCCTGAGCAGCAGGATTGCTGGTCCTTCTGCTTGACAGCAGCAGATCTGCTTTAGCAGATCCTTGACTGGAATAAGGCTGATAAGTTGTTCAGAATTAAATGAATGGCCCATTTTCTAAAGAGTATATTCTTCTCCTTCTGGAAAGTCAGCCCCTGATTCAGTGGTGGCTAGCGAGCTGGGACAGAGAGTAGTAAGCAGCCACTGTCCTCAAGCAGGAACTCAGGGCAAGAGGGTGCCAACGTGGTGAGCAACGCCTGAGCTTGGAGCTGTTGGCTATTTATTGCATGCATGCTGCATGTTTTTGTCTAAACCAGCCCTGCCTCTGCTGCTTCTTTGTTGTTGTTGTTTAGTCGTGTCCGACGCCAGGCACTTCTGTCTTCCACTGCCTCCCGCAGTTTGGTCAGACTCATGTTTGTAGCTTCGAAGACACTACCCAACCATCTCTTCTTCTACTAAAGCCTCTGCTTCTACTCTGCTTCTACTAAAGTACAATAAATCATGCTCAGCAGCTGCTTTAATGTAATCTGTCTACCCCATCTGACCCGTCATTGCAGTCACAATTAGCAACCAACACCTCAATTGTAAACATGCCCATTCAGAAGCAGGAAAGAAGTAAGAAGAGAAGGCATGCTGAGCAGTGTGGCAGGCAGACCAAAAGATTTTGGTGCTTCCACTCCTTCAGCTCTTCCATCCATTAGCTTAATTTAAAATGATGAACTTGCACCTAAGTTTGCTCAATTCTTCTTCCTCCCCACTCCATTTTCCTTTTGTGCCATGGGCTAATTTTCATTCGAGCTAAGAAAAGGGCAACGCACCACGCATGTAAGTAGACAATTGCCAAGAAAGCCCAACAGAGTCACATTTGACTTCAAAAGAGGAAACTTCTCAGAAATAAGGAAACTGTTAAAAAGGAAGCTGAGAGACAAAGTCAAGAGGGTCAACTCTCTCCAGAACTCTTAGAGGCTATTAAAAAACCACAAAATTGAAACTGACCTCGGATATTACCCACAGTTCAGGAAAACATTTGCCCAAAGGAGAACCAACAAGCAACACACTCTGGCTCTGCCTGATCCCCTTTTATAGGGGAGGAAGGAAAGTTTCCTTAGGGGAGCCACTTTGGCCTGGAAGTCCCCTGTTTTGAGCTAAACCAATTCCTCTTCCCCTCTTCAACTCCCCCCTTCCTTTCTTGAGAAGAGTGAGGAAGTGGAGTGAACTCTAATGCCTTCCTGGGACTGTGAGGTCATCTGGGACACTAATGCCATCACTGCTCCTCAGAAGAGGACATTCCTTCACACCCATTAAATTAATCAGGCCCTCCTGATAATTCCCCCACAGTGTGCTGTGAGGGGCCCATATCTGGCTTGGATGTGCTTTTTGAGAGAGGAGGGAGTTCAAAGAAGTCTTTCTTCGTTCAAGTTACAAGGCAGAAGAAAACTTCCTTAATTTTAAAATACTCCTGATACTTGGCTGCTGTCAGAACAAGTCTGGGAAAGAATTGGACCCCTCCCCAGAGGAGCCAGGCAGCAAGATGGTTGTGCCTCCCAATCTGGTGGGTGGTGCTATCCCAGAGGATACTGACCTGCCCTCCTGCCCCTTCTCAAGAGAAAAAAGCTATGTACAATACTTAAAACTCCAAACAAACACACACTGTTTATGGTTGCTCAAGTTCACCAGTGCCTTACAGTTCTGTTCCTGGCTATGTTCTCATCTAATTAGAATTTCCATGTCCTCTGGGCTTGCCGAATTCCAGTTACCTTCTTTTGTGTTAAGAGACTAAATATGTTAATTTACATCTAATTAATGGAACCTGAGTCATAACGAGTTCTTTTCTTTTCCACATGCTTTGAATATTGAGTGTCCAAAACAACGAATAGGGTGAGGGTTTTTTTAGTCCTTCTTCATCCTAACTTTTTACAGCACAATGCTCTGATTCAAGCTCTCTACTTTGCATATAGTCAAAGGGTTGGAGGTTATCCACATTGTGGAATTCTTAAGAGGGAGTGTACAAAGGGATTTAGCAGCATGCCACCAGCTTTAATATTTCAGCAAAGCAGCCATGTTGAAACAGGAGGGCTCAGTGACTCGTCCCTTGGAATGTGTCAAATCCCCCTCCACCTTTGAAATGGTATCCTTTTACCAGTTACTGAATTTGATAGCATTCTTTATGAGGCATCCATTTCCATACAAAAAGAGACAAAGGGCAGGATGAAAGGCAACTCAGAAGCAGAGCACACAGAGACTATGTAATTGTGAAACGAAAAGCATTATAATGCAGTTCTATCACTTGTCCATGTAATGTTAGACTGTAAATACAAGATCACTATTTTTTTTTTTAGTGGAAGTGTCAACAGCTGCATTGCATGCAGAAATCCAACAGATGCAGAATTCTCCAATCCACATCCTAGAAAAAGCTTTAACTACTGCGCTTTTGGATTTAATATAATGATACCATCCATATGAAAAAGAAAAAATGTCAACCCTAGTAAAAACTTGGTTCAATGCTTTAAATGAAAAGTTCAGTATTAAATACCAGTATCAGGCTGAAGATTTAAAACAGCTTATAATTATTATATTTTTTTATTATTTAAAAAACCATCTTTTGCTGAAATAAATCCATAATAAAATGAAACCCACTCAGTATTTTGGTATACAGTATTTCATTTTTCTGACACTTTTTGTCAAAATATATTTCTAATTTGAGTGTGAGGGTAAGCAGTTTTTGATTTAAAAAATCTACTCTGCAACTGCAGAAGTACTTGGCATAGGCAAAACAAAACTGCAGCATAAAACAGTGACTTGAATTTTCCCAATTGGCTCTACATATCAACTGACATATCAAACACTTTTGCCAAAATGGTAGGCTGAACTCCAACTTATCATTATAAAACTGGATTACTGATGGGTGGGTGTGTTTAAATAGAGCTTTTTTGTTTTGAGTCTCAATGAAATTCTACGTTTGCTTGCATGGAGGGAGTATGCTTCTGAACACCAGTTGCTGGAAACCAAAGGAGGGGGGAATACTCTTGTGCTCAGGGCTTACTTCTGGGCTGCCCACAGGCAGCTGGTTGGCCAATGTTAGGGTAGGATGCTGAACTAGATGGGTGACCTGCCTGACCCAAAAGACTTTTCTTATAATCTTATGTCCCCACTGTATACTGACTTGCATTCCAAAGCAAAATCACCCAAAATCACAGCTCCCAAAGTAGCAAGCACGTCAGAACATGGTGAACCCTAGAATCCATACTCCCATCAAATAGGAACAAGTGGTCCGACAACTGCCTCCATTTTTTAAAAAAAGAATCTGCCCCTTTTACCATTTTTTCAGAGTGGGTACGAAGTGTGATGCCTGTTGTGCACATTTAAAATGTATGTGCCTGAAAATGTTCCTGGTAGGGTTGGGATGTCATGATGTGCTGTCCCTGCCAGGGGACAGGGCCAAAAAAAAAAAAAATAGTTCCCACGTGTACCAGGGGAGCACAGCCATCCTGTTTTCCACACAATGTCCTAATGGTTAACGAAAGCAAGAGGAATAAACAGCAATCCCCAGATCATCTTGCTAGATTAATTTTTTTAAAAAATACACACCCTAGAGACCATTTTGTGTGGATCTGAAAATAGGACCCAACATAATTTCAGTCAGGAACATGCATCGTAGACACAGAGTGCATTAATACTGTTCCCTGATTCCCCAAGTGTGCACAGGATTGCTGGTTTATTTGTGGTTTTATCTGAACGCAGCTTTGGGGAAGGCAATATAAAATCATGTATATAAATAGAATAGTATTAATTTATCAAGCACTTCTAAAAATACAGTAATGTGGTCATGTGCACACAAGCTGTTCACTGCCAAACACTGAACATGCTGAACTAGAAAAGCCTTTAAGATCCTTTTATAAGTTCTCTTCCTTAAAGTGTTTACACAGTGTTAGAACCAGATTTTTAAAATCTGAAGTCTTTTAAATAACTGAACATACTGAAATGCAATGAACTGGGGGGGTATATCCAGAAGTATTAATTTCCACTAGTCATTACAAACAGCCACCAGTAATAAATTTGATTATAGATTTTTATGATTGTGATTGATTAGCTGCTTTACTCATAAGCTGAAAGTCTGTAACAAGAGTGGAACACAACTAGAGGTACCACTGTACTGCAGTTTAAGGAAACATTTTAGCCACCAAAAGAGGGCAGGAAGTAGGTCCGGGGTGAAGCCTGGACTAGAGGCTTGACAGAATGACCTGGAGGGCCATGTCCTGTCCCTAGATCTGAGGTTCCACACTTTTGCCATATTTCTTAGATGCTTTGTGCGCATGTTTGCAAACAGTCTCAAGAGACAGCATACTATAGCTAAACTTGATTTTCAGGAGTTAAAGCTAGCATTTTGGTGCAAGAGCCAGGTATTTATAGAAAACACATTCTAGAACAGCATATATGCTAATTATTCAGAAGAGGGAAAGAGTGGAGGAATTTAAGCAGATTTCTTCTCAGAACAAAATGCAGGGCAGAAAGAGCAAGTAGTTTCGGGCTAGAAACGTGCTCTTGATCAGCCTCCTGACAGAACTTGGTGGAATATGCAATTTTTACTTTGTGGAGTTTTGCTTTTCACCTCTAACTGAAGCAGAAGTGAAAGGGCAACATGGGATTTGTAGGTCGTATGACTGAGCCAAGTAACAGCTGACTGATGATCTTTGGTTCAAAAATGTTGTACGTTAACCAGCAATACTGAAGTAAAAAATTATCCTGACTAAGTCTACATTCTACAACAGGGTGCTGACCTGTGGCCTGTGGCCTTCTGGATGTTGCTGGACTGTCAACTCCCATCAGTCCCAACCAGCCAATGGTCAGGGATAAAGGGAACTGAAGTCCAAATATGTTTGATGGACCACACATTAGTCACCCTGTTCTACAGGGACAAAGGTGAAATATCACATATACATGCACAAGACTGGCAGTAGTTTCTTCTGTCAGTTATTTCATTATCTATTTATCTATCTAGACAGCAATTCTACTCCTAACTGGAGGTAGGCCCAACCAACTTTAATGGGGCTTATTTCCAAGTGGACTTGGACAAAACTGTACGGTTTGTTAACCTGAGAGTGTATTCCTTGCTTGTAATAATCTTTTGGAAACATCTGTCAAATGGGACTCATTCTCAAGACAAGGCTGATTTGCTTTCATCTTTCTTTTAACTCTAGACTTGAAGGACTTCTTACTTACTTGTATGACCTAAAACAAGAGGAAGCAGTATATCTCTGTTAATCAATGCAGCTGTGGTGAAACTTAGTAAAACACACACACACACACACACACACACACACACACACATACACACACACACCCTTCCTTTCTTCAGTACAACTCAGATGTGGCCCTTGAAGGGGTCACTGGTCAGGCTAGTCTTGGCTTTGGTGCCCACCTGCCACCGTTTAAGCCAGAGCTGCCTGCACACTGCCATGTCTGCTGCTATGGCTGTTGCTGCAAATTGCAAGGCATCTGATGAGGAATCAGACACATAGGCAGAGGCCTTGGCTAGCTTTGCTATTCCTTGCTTAACATCAACAAACTCTGGTGGAACCTCAGTCACCCAGATGTAGGCCACCCTGACCATGTAAGAAGCTGCAGCTGAGATTCTAATGGCTAATGCAGAAGCTTCATGTAACCTGTGCAACAAAACCTCTGCCTTTTTATCCTCAGAGTTCCTGGGATAATCCTGCCCATCTCTGGAAACCATGGAACCATGCGCAAGGGAACATATGGGGGGCATCTACGAGAAGAATATCAGATGCCTGTAAGAAGTGTGCAAGCAGCAGTGTGTAGACTATCACACTAAATTTTCTGATGACTGGGAATGGGAGGCATGCATGCGGTGACTGGGAGCGATAAGGCTAAGAAAGTTTAACTTTCCATGGCTGCATCTGTGGATGAGGCTGAAGATTAATATTCCCTGCATATACCTGTAACTAACGCAAAAATCCACAACCTATCTGAACTAACATTTTAGGATTTCAGTTCTATTTGGCCCATTGATTGCAATAGGATTAAACTAGATATTGGGCATAGCACCCTTCCAAATGGCAGTCCTAATGAGATTGCTCTGATTTGACTTAAGTACCTATTTAGCTAAGGATCAAACCCAATGCGTTATCTGCCCAAAGTTGTGGCAATTGCTATGAAAACCTACATACCAGCCAATTTGTCTGCACGAAAAATTCCTCTCTAGCCCCAAATAAGGCAGTAGAGTATTCCATAGCAAGGTCTAACCGACCCTGGCCCGCTCACCTTCCGACCAGACCAACCAAAACAGGAAAGGAAGGCATGGAATCCAGCGACAATCTGAGTTTGAGGCTAGGTGTGGCTTTGATTCAAAACTTTTAGGCAGACCTGGTTGAGAACTGCCGACTCCAGGTCTGCCATCATAGCCACACCTCCCTGTACTAACCAGATTGGCCTGTTTGAAACAGGTACCACACAGCTGAACATACGGCCATGGGTGGAAGCATGAGCATCCCCATAACAGCTGTGTAGGGTAAACTGGCAACGGGCAAACTACTGCCGTGCCTTGCCTACAAACTGCCACTCCCCAAGACTTATAGGTAAGCGGTGATTTGTAAATGCAGTGGTTCCAGTGTACCAGAAAGTAAATTTCTTTTATAACTGTAAGACCTAAGTAAACTGGTGAAAAGTTTTATAAGTAAAAGTGAAAATGAGGGGAAATCCCCACCCACCCACCTCAAAGAGAATAAGTGAAAACAATCTCATGGGATTATAATTAGCTGCTTTGGAGCAGCAAGGAGTAGGATTAGGTGAAGACTACCAATTAGATGTGTTGTCCAACAAAGCATCTTTCCTAAAGCTATTGACTAAAGTTCTATCCTAAGGGAACTGCTAGCCCACAATAGGAATAATTTTCTCCAGAGCACACACACAATCAACCCCACAATTCCCCCCCCCCCAAAAAAAGTAACAGGATTCTTGCTTTGCTGACCTCAGTGATTCTCCCTCTGTGATGCCTCCCTTTTAGGACAATGAGAGGCTATAGCTGGAGACACAAGAACTAGTCAGTTGGGGCTAAAATAACTGGTGTATATGCTAAAAGTGTATGGCTAACTTTGCGGCACTTTCCCAACAATAGAAGAATGCATTATGAAATATCTACCAAACAAAGAAACAGCCCAACACACTGTAAATTTAAATCTCTTTAGCATATGCCTTCATTAACTTTTTCCTCTCATTGTAATCAGTGAGTGGAATTTTTAGCCATGGGAGGAAGGCAAACCATCGAGTATCCAGCTAAACAACTCCAGCTGTCAAGATAGTAAACAGATGAAATGCAATCCTGCACACTTGGGACAGCGCCAGTTCGAAGGTATCTTGATAGGCTGCTACTCAGTTTTTAATCAAACAGCTGCTGCCAGACTATTCAGAGCCTATTATAAGAGTCAACCTCAACAGCACACCAAACACAAGGGATTATCAAAATCAAGTTTGTTCTAAACATTTTACATCTAAGGGCTGCTTGCTGTTCTCGAATCACAACCGTGCCTTGGGTCTGGCAATCCACAGCAACATTCTTTATCAACAATTCAGTGACATATCTGTGCCAGACAATACATTAGGATAAGGCAGATTCACTTGCCCTGTTTCCCCTCCAGGATTTCTGGTTGACATTTTGTGCATTCATGAATGCAATCTAAACTGGCAAGACTCCGATTTGCCTTAATGCTTTCTCAAACAGGTTTAATAAACACATATTATTTGTAATCATTTCAGTGTGACGTCTCACAAATTAATACCCCTCTCCACACTTGAGCTGTTCCCCCAAACACACACTACCGAAAATAAAAGCTGTGCGTCAGTGCAACCAAATAACATATTTCTCTGAAAGCTCATGCAGTAATTTTGGGCACAAATCAGGTAAAGTGAAGTGCTTTAAAGTTCTACTGACCCCACTGAGCCTTAGGACAGAGCTTGCTGTAATAGAAACACGAGGCTGCCACTGTAAAAGTAAGTACAAATGTGACACAACATCATCTTGGTTCAAGATTCTTCATTTCAATAGCTGCCTTTCACTAAAAACCACAAACTGATGTGGAAATGTGGAGAACCAAAGTTGAGATTGGAGAAATGATAAACTAAGAGAAACCAGAATTGACATATTCACCCATCCCTACTTACTAATGGCTGAAAGTGAGGGCAATAGAGGCAATTTCTCCAACAGTCTTATAAATGAAGAACAGAACGAAAGTTCAAGTGTGTTACATAAATTTTCAAGTATGTTTCATAACTGGCTTATTTATGCCAGAGTAGTTTCTGGTATGTTGTGGCCGATGAGGTGCTGTTAACAAAAGGTTTGTAACAAAAGACACCTTTATGCATGAGGGAAGCATATTGAACTGGAGTGTTTTACACTGTAGTGTACTGCACTGTACTGAAATACTTCAAGTACTTAGGAAAACTTGTATATTACTAGTAGTTGTAGTAGTAGTAGTAGTAGTAGTAAAAATGATTCTATCATTGTAAACAATAATAGGGGGGCTTCTGGGAGAGGAAGATGGCAGACTGGATGTGTTTTGTTGACAGTCCACCAACAATTATGTGGTGATTAATGATAGCCAAGCCATAAATCTTGGTTATCACATTTCACCTGGGAAGACAGAGAGAAGAGGGATTAACCTCTGATGCTCTGAAAAAGCTGCTTTCCATGCCAGGAGACTGAGAAGTTTCGAGAGACTCAGAGCTGGGTAAGTGACCTAGAGCAGAGGAACTTCAATCGTGCCCAAACACCATATAATAGTTCTGAGGGAAAATGAATGAATTTGAGATGTCTGGGTCTGAAGACTGGGAAAATATCACCTAGCAGAAGGAGGAACACCTGGATATCAACCTGCAGTGAATTCTTTGAATAATATATATATCTGTCAGTTTATGTACACACACACACACACACACACACACACACAGAGAGAGACTCTGACAGATGGAAAATCAGAAGCCCTTTTTATTTCTTCCTCTTACCACTATTTTTATTTTCCTGCTTAATTTCGTTGTTCTTTTGACTTGCTTTTTTTGGTGTCCTCTACTCTGGGTTACACACATGAAGGTGATAGCTGGCTGGTAAAGGACCTTGTGTGAGAGGAAGGGAAGGGAAGATCTGCTAGGGTGGGAGGCTGGAAGAAGAAAGGGAAGCTCCCAGGTGAGAGCTGGGAGGGTACATGCCCTCCTGTGTGCAACAAGGATTAAGATCTATCTTTGAGAGATTGCTTTGTATTTACTTTACTCTTGTCTTTTTTCTTTTTCTTTAGATTAGTTAGTTTTTTATTGTATTGCATGATGGGAAAGTTCAATAATAATTTATGGTAAATAATAATAATCATCCAATATATACAGAATTCCTAGTCATAATTGAAGGTAGCAAGTGATAAGGTAACAGTATCTATATCGCATATGGATGTTGGAGGGAATGTATACAAGGAAGTGTATCAAACAAAAATATTAAACAGATTTGGATAAAAGAATTAAGTTCCTACAGGGGAAGCATGCTGCAGGGAACAAATTCAAGTTATCACCATTCAAAAAACAAAGGTGTTTCTCATCCTCAGTAAAAACCATTACTCTCCCAAAACAGGACAGTTCTATTATCAGCTAATGTCATCAAATAAGGCTTCAACAGAGCTCATGGGAAGTCCCAAGAAAATTACTTGTCCTCTGAGCAAGGCTAGAGGAGATGAAACTGAGGACCTAAAACATATTTCTAGGTGTCTCTTCCTCTCTCCTGGTTGATCACAATACCCATCTGCTTGATAGCTGCTTTTTTTTATCTAGGTGTATGGCTTTTATTGACATTATGAGAAAACAGTGTACTCCAGGCTAAGATAACTACAAGGCTGACTCCACAAACGCCAAAAAGTAAAATGAGAAAGAGAATAAACAACATACAACTTCTTCGTTAACCCTGCAATCTTGTTCAGAAAATGACTAACCCCTTGAGTTACATGCCGAAAGCATATTCTGAAGTTATGCCCACAAATATTTAACCAACTAGACAATTACAGCTTTAGGAGACAACAAAAGCAAACCTAAAACCTAAGCCACGGACCTTGAAAGGAACTCTGATTGTTAAATGAAGGAGATAGCATCCCATTTGAACCTTTTCACCATCTGTAATCATGGCACAGTTGTTCTTACTGTTGTTATGACAAAAACAGACATCCACAAATACACTCACCAGATATCTAGGGGGAAATCTTAGAACAGCCTGTGTAGGAGAACAGACCTCCCCTCACACCAGAAAAGAAACTTCAAGAACATCACTCAATGGCACTGCAGCTGCTCTGGCACCTTAAAACGTGAATTTGCAGTACCACATTTGCTGGCAAAAAATTTTTTTTAGTAAAGTGTAATGGTGGTTCCCACAGATGGGGCTCACTGAGAGAGCTGTGAGTACGAGGCATCTAGGCTTTCTTGTGCTCCAGAGTATGATAGGATCTTAGACTGGAATGGGAATGAGGCTGCGCTTAAAAATGATGATTTTTAAATGACCATTGGATATTTGCAGAAATTGCACAATTGTGAATTAGGCTGGGGAGAGTCACCTAACACTACATTCCACATTTTACTGAACCCAATAGCAAAACTCTCTACCACTCTCTGAAGTGACCAACCCTTGGCTTGCCATATGTTGCTGGACAACTACTTGTATCTTCCCTGACTATAGTGGGAGCTGTAGTCACAAGAACACCTGAAGGGCCACAGGTTGCTTTTATTTAGAAGAATTTATATACCATTTACTCATCAAAAACTCTAAGCAATTATCCATCCTTGCTACAGAAAAGTTGCTTGACCCTCATCCAGTAAGACATTAATGTTGCTAACAATGTCTGCTTTATACAGTGCCTTATATGGATTCTTTAATTTTCAGCCAAGCTATTTCATTTATTTAAAAATATTTAGGGTTGCCTTCCTGCGAAAATGCCCTGCCAAAGTGGTTTACCATCAAAATAAATGTAAAACCGAAATAGTACAAAATTAAAAAAAATTATCATTTTATCACCACCATCATATTGCCAGCAGTATCTTATTCCTTTTGTCAATATTTTTATTTAGTATAGCGGAAAGTCTATGAGCTGCAGGAACTGCCCTGTTTCTCACTTTTTTTAGGCTTTTCCAACACCAAATCTGAAGCAAAATATATAAGCAAGTTTTTATGGGCAAGCACTGGGAATTATTTAAATTAAGGTCAGATTTCACTTTCTAGTCTTTTAACAAATATCAAATCCAGGTGACAGCAACAGATGAGGAAAGACGACAAATAAATAAAGCACTCCCTCCTCTAGTTTTTAAACTAATTGGTGCATCTTAATATCTAATGAGAATTATTTAATGTCACTAGAAGTGTTCTCTATCACTCAAGTTTTATTTCTAGCCTTTTCTCAGCAGTTCGCCATATGGAATACAAAACTGGAATATTATGCTTTTAATTATAACTTTTGGTTTCTTGTAATGAGGCTCATTGAGTAGGAAATGGTTACAGATGGCTGAATCGTATGGTGTTCTCAACTGCTGAAAGATTTGGAAAAATATATTCTACTCACTGTTGGATTTCATAGTTCTAGGAACATCAACAGTTAGTAGCTATACCACTGTCAGAGTGCAGCTGTCAGTAGTTACATTAAGTAACTGTCTGCTAAAACCAGGACAACATTTATGTTCAGTGCTGACATCTGAGGAAGGGGATAAAACTACTTTCTGGGATTTGAGGAAGAGGTTAGAACCCACCTTCCTTCCTTGTCATCACAATGGAAGCCATAAAAGATCATTAGTTGCTACGGATAAAGAAGAGATCAAAAACCAGTTTTTCACACACAGATTATTATTAAACCAGTCTATGGCTGTGTGAACACATAATGCTTCATTATGGTTTGTTTTAATTATGGTTTGTTTAACAAACTATGGGTTACTTCTCCATGGTTTGTTTTCCAAAGCTTGGTTTCTTTCTCAGTATCACAGGCCCCATGCCTTTGTAGCTTGGTGAGCATCTGTGATGGGGCAGCCAAACAAGCAATGGATAAGCAAAGCTGCTGAGTGTGGATGTAATGGCAAATCATAGTAAAAACAAAAAACCCACACATGCCATGTTTTGCAAACCAATAACAAACCAGTTTCACATTATGGTTTGTTGGCAGAAAATAAATCATGGTTAGTCTAATGGGCTGGGTTCACATGTTAAAATAAATACCATTGAGGATGGAGGGAGCTAGGTTTCAATCTGAGAAAGGGACAAAGGGTATGTTAATCATTCACTTTTATTTATGCTGTGATGTTTAAAAATGCATTGCTTTTAAAAAATATTTCATCATAACTTATTCTTTCACATTCATTTATCTTAGGTTCTACATGAGTCTGAAAATGTTCAGTGCCCTTATGTAACTTCAGCTGCAGGGATATCTTGTATGACATTCAGTAATAGATTTAGCAAACACGCTTGGTCAATATGCATTTTATCCCTGCACTGTCTATCATAGGCAATTGCTCTAATCTGGCACTGTAACTTTCCAGCTTTCCTTATTGTCTACCCAACTCTGCAACCACATCATCGGAACATAATAAACTAGAACCATTTTATACCATGATTAGAAACTGACACTTGCCTGAAGAACACCACAAGGTGAATTTTAATCAGTAAGAATAACTAATACGTCAGCTAGGATAGTTGTCAGGATGACCAATAGAAAAGGAAAAGTTAAAGGGAGCCGGCATTTCCATTGTGCCACAAGTGGTTTAGTCAAGCTGGCCACATGACCCTGAAAGCTGCCTGTGGACAAATGCTGGCTCCCTCCACCTGAAAGCGAGATGAGCGCCACAACCCCATAGTTGCCTTTGACTGGACTTAACCGTCCAGGGGTCCTTTACCTTTACTAGAAAAACTTCAAATAAATATTCAAATAATTCATCCTAAGTTCTTCTTTTCCTGTTAAGACCTTCCAGAGAGTTCCCCTTCGATCCTAAGGTGCTACTAAGTGAGTATAAGACACTTCTGCTTGAGGAGGTGAGATTTCTGCCAATTCCTTTCCTGCTGCACTACATGTTATTGTGTACCTAAAGGTCCCCCAAGGAGCATATTTTAAGTGGTTCAGGGGGCTATGGAGGAAAGTGGAAAGGTGCACAGAACGGGTGCCTGTATGTTCCTTTTAAGCATCAATGTTGGCTACTACTGGTTGTGGCATGCATAGCTATTGAGCACCATGTGGGGTGGGGTGGACTTTTCTTCCAGATTTCACTGTAACATAAGCTATCACAAAACTGTTTTGGGTGCATTAATCAATATACCTTCTGAACTGCTTTCAAATCTGGCATTAGTGCACTTTTCTCTCTCATATAGCCTATCATAGAATGTTTGACAGGACTTCATGACATGCCCAAAAAGTGGGGATAGGTTAAACAGAGATGGGAACTGCTTTTGGAATACCTTGCAGCAGTAGTGGATTAATCCTTTCCTAGTCCTTGCAAAAAAAATAATGCCTCTACTTGTGTACATGAAAGAGCAAGGCGGAACAAGAAAACCAGTGGGGAGATCAGTTTCTCTACCCTGTCCAAGATAATGATACTTAAAAGCAAAGGGTTTTCAGGAGAAGCAAAAATGCAAAGTGTCACACTGCTGCTCCATCCAGAGCAGTAGTTATGGGCTGCTTCTCCCGTGACGAGGATCTGTTGCAGGGCCTGAGATAGTTTCCTCCCTTGGTCCCACCAGGCTTCATCTTCCTTGGTTCTTAATGGAGTCATGCTTTAATGTCTAGAGTATGGCTGTTCTACCTCCCTCCCCAGCCCACCCAATTACTTCTGGAGGTCCCCTAGCTGTTCTATTGTTTTGTTCTGACTACTCAGAAGTATGGCTGTCACAAGAGAATCTAATCCCTCTTGGCTGTGTGGGCCACTGTGTGTCAACTTGTGGGCCATGACACATCAGCAGGGGTGGGTAAGTGGCACCACCATAATCCAGTGGGAGGCTGGGGCTGGCAGCTGGCCAGACACATGATCCGTTATACATGAAGCCAGAGAGAGGGAGAATTGCAGAAAGATGAATCTAAGGATGCATTTGCAGCACATCACGTCTCATCATCCAATTACTCAACACTGATTGAAAGGTTCGGAGTTCATCACATGAATTGCCAGAACAGAGAAGAGCACTGTGAACTATGCTAAGTTATATTATCTCTCCCTGAAATGTTTCATTGCACAGGCAAGCTAGAACACGACATTACAATGATCAAAAGACGAACATGCATGTGTGAACTCAGCTTTTGTGATGCTGCATTTTTTTCCAGGAGTTCTAAGGAGTTAGACAGCTTTAGCAGATGAGTTGACATTTCCATACTTAATGGGCCTCATTCCAGCCTAAACGGAAGTAAGAGTGGCTGGAAGTGATAACCAGAAGATACAAAACTCTCTGTCAACAGCGCTCCAGTTCTTCTTGCAAATATCCTTAAAGATGGGCTTATTTGAAAATGATATAAAAGTATTTACATGGCACTTTGATTCCGATTCCAAAAGAGGAATACAGTCTTGTGTGTGATACAAAGCATTTTTAAGTATGAATGTGTGGATGTTAGAATTAATTCCAAGTTCAGTTTCCACTTTTGTGCTGACTAAAGACTACTGGGCCCAGTCAGTAATGAGCTCTTACAATTTTCTGCAGTGTCTAGGATTCTAAGAAGTTAAAACCAAAATAGTGCTCCTAATGAAAGCTAAGCAATATAATCTAATGGATATTGATGGATTGTATTATTATGTAGCTGATCAACCTTATTCATTCACGCCACCATTTGCTGCAACCTGCAAGAAACATCAAATTATTTGGACCTTTAGTGAAATAATTTACTGTACAGCAATTTACCAACATATTGTTACACCACCCCAAATCTCTGCCAAGCGGTAGCAAGATTCCAGGGAGTTCTAGCTGCTCACCCAAAATCAAGGCACAGCAGAGACTAGTCTCTTTAAGAAATATGGTTTCTTTTACACATATTTAAAGCTAAAGCCTTTAATGGAGGGGGTGCAGAACATTACACCTGAAGAGCATCCCTCGTTGCTCCTCTCATAGCTTCAGCAAGTTTGGTGTTAAGCAGCAGCCAGTTACGACCTCTGGCCTCTGAGTCTAAAGTAGTACTACACAGATGCATCTCAGTGAGATTTCTCTTTCAGATGGTATGGATACAGTTCAGTGAGAGAGGAAATTCAAGGATTTATGCAGAACACATCAGAAGCAGCCTCTGGAATATCCCTTCCCACAACAAGATAACCTGCATACACAAAAATTTTCTGAAGTACAGGTGGCAACCATTTTAAGTGCATCCAATTAATGTGCAATGGCCGACACGTGGGTCCTTTTGGACTCAGAAGAAGGCAGAATGGGGGTGTAACGGGGAGCACTTATACATGTTCTGCCGACACACGCACGGCCAGGAATGAAACCCCCATGTGAAATGTTCACTGCCCGTACAAAAATGAATGATCTTTTCTGAATAATGCAAAGAGAAGTATCAGTGTTTTCCTGTATCTAAATGAATTCACAGAGAGGAGATTCACTGCTGGCCACATGACCCAGAAAGCTGTCCGTGGATAAATGCCAGCTCCCTTGGCCTGAAAAACAAGATGTGCACCGTACCGCATAGTCACTTTTGACTGGACTTCACCGTCCAGGAGTCCTTTACCTTATTTACCTTTACCTATAAACAAGCCCCTGATGGAGCAGTCAGAGATAGGGATAACATCCCTGCCCTGGAATCCCAGCATATGCCACATTTGCATTTCTTCTGTAAAGTGCATTAGGAAGAGACACAGCAACTGCCCCAAGGCCACCAAATGAATTTCACGACACTCTTCATGTAGATTAGACAAAATCTTGGAAGTTAAGGGCACCAGTGGCTAATAGCTATGTTCTACTTCCAGTGAGGGAGGCAGCATGTCTCTAAATACAAGTTGCCAGGACTCAGAAAAGTGGAGAGTGCTGCTGCACTCATGTCCAGCTTTCAGGATTCACACAGGCAACTGGTTGGTTGCTACGAAAACAGGATCCTGCACTCAATTGACTTTTGGCCCAATATTCTTATTTTCACTGGCTTTCTCAATGAGCACAAATGACTTTATGCAAAAGAAAACCTTTGGATTCAGCCTTGAAAGGGAAATTATCATCCATGCTAGCAACTATCATTAGAACTTTGTACATGGTCTGGTCCAATGTACCTGAAAAAACTCATTTCCTTTCCAGCTCCAGGTAACACCCCACTTTTAATTATTAATTACATCTGCTAGGACACAGTGCAGGATATTTTTCATTGTGATTCCACAACTATGGAACTCCACTGCCCAGAAGTGCCATGAAATGATGAATGACAGCATTGAGGAGGCAGGTGTAAAACATTCTGTTTTCACAGGCATTTACTGTGGTTTCTTTTGAAATGTTTTGGATATACTTTGAAATTCTTGGCTAATCTTGGTCTTTTTTATAGCCCATGTCTTTCATTGTCATTTCTAGTTTATCACCATTATCTGTGCTGACTTTGATTTAGTGTAAGCTGCCTTGAGTTGTATAGAAAAGTGAGGTATCAATAAAAAGTATGATAAATGTTAGAAACTAAAACTTGAAACACCAAACCATGAACTTAGAATTGTTTCCTTGTTGTTTGCAAGAACTTTACAATACTGTGCTGATTTTATGAGAACACGAAGACAAAAGGCAGACAGAGGCACTGAATTCAAATGAGAAACAGTTTTAAGTATAAATGTCAGGGAACTGTTTATTCTTCTCCTTTTTAATTCCAGAAGTATAGAGTTTTGAATTTTCAAGTCTCATATTTAAGCCAGAACACTGTCAATGAAAAAAAAAAAAGTTGGAGAGAGGAGAGAGAAAATAAATAGATGTCACATTAAATTAATGTTTGTTTCCATCACTGGAAACATTATTTAAATAATCAGTTTAGGAAATTAAAACTATTGGCAGTAGCAACAGTGTACAGAGAGATGACCCCTCTAGCCACAGATGTCAGCTTTGGCTTTGGGATCAGAAACTGCCTATGGGCTCTCTGAAAGCTTATAGCCAACAGGTTTATTACAAGTCAAGGACAAATTAAAATAACAACAAACCAAATGCTTCACCCAACAGTAGAAAGAAACTATTGGAACACCTCTAGCAAGCATTTGAATGGTGCCTTTGCACATCCATTCCCAGAAAATTACATTATTTCACTAAGTTGAAAATTTGGGAGGAACTGAAAGTGAACGTAGGTTAAACATTGCCACGTATCAAAACAAGAAAGAGTACACATGACTTATTTGATGAGAAAAAGGTTTTAGGATGAAACTGTTTATTTATTTATTTTACTTTGGGTAAGCATTTGTAGAGTGTCACAACAGCTCTATGTTTAAAAGGCCAGAAATGCAATGACTCATCAGAAAATTGCCAGAAAATAGTTACGTGCTACTGAAAAAACTTTAAAAAAGGAACTTGCATGTGGTAAGAGGGCCCACAGAAGAATGTGCAATTTTCGGTTTAGCAGTGGCTTTCCCCAAACCAGTGAGATACTTCTCAAAAAGGATTTTATGAGTTCAGCAGGCTATTTGTTCACTTTTGCCCAACAGCAGCTTCCTTGCACAGCATCACAAGGTTCCATGTGCTGTTTCTTATGATGTCCACCCAGCATGTGCTATTCTGTGTGGTGTCAGCCTGTATTTTGAATAGAACCAAACTCCTGATTCTAGATCACACAGGCAAAGAAATGCATTAATTTTCCTCAATGCATTGTGACTCCAGTCATCACTCTCATATTCCTTGCACTATCAACACAAACATATAGCCTTAATAGTAAATGTCTTACTCACAAAGCCTTACTGATTACTTTTCTTAAGCACGTGAAATTAGAAGGTGCTTTTGATTCGACTTATCAATAAATACACAGAGAGATAAGACACACTCTGTATGGTATACAGAGCCTAAGGTGGACCTAAAACACCATAAACCATCATGCCAAGCAGAACTATTCTTCCTCTGTGTCATGCAAATTAGTATGGATAGATTACAGAATATCAGCGTGTTGGACTATAACTGCAATTACATTCACAAGGTAAGAAAAAAGGAGAGTTGAAATTAAATGTGGCTTTCTTGTATTTCATACCACGTGTTAATTAACTGTCAAACAGCAGTGACATATGCATTTATTATAATGTAACAGTAGAGGGAAGTACATCTTGTTAGCATATTAGGTGACCATCTCAACATTGTTGCATATTCATATGGCAATAAAATGAACACTCCTTTCACTAAGAGGCAGCAAAGTAATTTCATACTGAATTATCACATAAAACCTTTCTTTAAGTCCAACCAGCCTATTGCCACATACTTCTCAGGTATCTTCCAGCATCTTCTATAATAAATTTTACACCGACATTGAGCTCCAGGAACAATCATTCTTTGCATTTTAAGGGGATTTGGAAAACATAGTTTCCTTTGTAATAAATGAAAGTGATGCACTTGGATTCTCTCGATCCAAATATCCATGGGGACATAACCCCCCCCTGCAGATAACAGGTGGGCATGTAGTACACAGAGAGGTCAGAAAACAAGCTGAGAAAGAAGAATGAAGGATCCTGTCATGACCTGAGAACCACCAGCAATCATGACATGGAGTCAGAGGCTGTAGAATAACCAGGTGAGGAGCCAAACTGGGTAACTGATTCTGAGCCTGGGATTGAAAACCAGGTGCGCCTAAATCCGGGGCAGGAGCACCCTGAGCCAGATCCCAGGGTACCAAGGTGCATATAGCCAGAGTTGAGACCCTCACACTCACCTTCCCCTGGGCGAGGACTCAAGTGCCTCCTAACCTATCTGCTCAAGACATGGATCCAAAAGTTAATTAGGCATTGCACTGGAGGCCTCCTAACCATGCCACTCCTTCCCTCAAGTACCGGTAACAACCATCAGCTTATTATGACTGCTATTCCTGAAATAAGGTCATAGGAGCCTTACTGAGAAACAATGTTAACAATGCTATCTGAAGAAGTGTGCATGCACACGAAAGCTCATACCAGTAACAAACTTAGTTGGTCTCTAAGGTGCTGCTGGAAGGATTTTTTTTATTTTGTTTCAACAATGCCACAGTTAGGGCTGAACTCCAGATTAATACTGTATTTTTCCGTGTATAAAATGCCCCCATGTATAAGACGCCCCCTACTTTTGGGGACTCCAAATTTAGAAAATGGGCATATGCACTATCCGTGTATAAGAGGCCCCCAGATTTTTAACCGTATTTTAAAGTAAAAAAAACCTAGTCTTATACACGGTACTTTACTTTTAAATTAGGCATTGGCTCCATTGCATTGCAACAGCTACTGAAGCTCATCTTACAAACTTTACATCAAAAACATGCCTAGAATATGGGGTTATATTAAAAGTCAATGCTCTTCCCTCAAGTATGCATTTTAATTTCAAAATGGATTTTTCAAAAAAGGATTTATAATACCCCGTCAACATAACAAAGGCAAGAAGTCTGAAGCAAGTAGGATTTCATGGGCTTATATGGAAAGGCATGTATGTATCTTGCAAAAGAAAAGTCATAAAAATGAAAGTTCATTTCCTAGGGCACTTCAAGTGGATTTCTAAAGGGGATTTCTAAAACTAGAGAAGAAGAAAAATAAAAGTGCAATCCAATCCTTATATAATACAAAAAATATTCACTATAATGTTTGCTGTACTTTATAACACAGAAACAGACACCTTCCTATCCCCTGCAGTGATCCTTAGCAGGGAATTGGAGCACAGACTTCATTACATCGCATCGATCTTACTAAACAAAGGGATCTGAATTTATTGATCCTAGTCCAACTAAACCCTGAACTGTTTGCCAGATCATGCATGATATGCAGTTCTGGCTTACTCAACAAGAAAGTAACACAACACTTTTTTCTTTCTTTTGCCCTTAGTCAAACCCCAGTGCGTTGTTTTTTTTTAATATAAAGTCAGTGAAAGATGGAGTGCATCATTAAAAACCGTGCTGGCCTAAGCTCAGGCTTTAATTTAATAAAATGCCTACATTCTGCCTCACAAAATGTCTGCTTCCAGTACTCTACAACTGTGGTCAAGATTCCAGTGGCAATTATACATTTAATTCTGCTCAACAGCAGAGAAAGTGTCCTCTATATTTCATGACAGGTGTAATAACCTTAAAAAAAAAAAAAGCTCCTGGCAACATAGTTGTGAAGAGTGCCTCTTCCAAAATAGTACCAGGCTCTATCTTGTATTGGGACCAATCTATGTCAGGAGTTGGAGGAGAAGAGTTGCTACTAATACACTAGCAATGTACTACCCTTGCCCATCCTTTTCCCTCTATAAAGCCATCATGTGTGGCAGGAGATATAAAATGCATGTGAATCAGGGAGCAAAAATGCCATACTTCACAGGTCCCTAAAAATAATTGCTGGGTATCCATAATGTGTGGACCCTGCCCCTTTCTCTTCAGTCTATGTATCCATTGTGGCGGCTTACAGGAAGAGAATTACGTGAGTCAAGAAAATGTGGTGGTCTACAATGAACCTGAAAACCAGAATACTGTAGTGGTTCACAACACAACATAAAACGAAAGAGAAATTAACTGGTATTGCTTTTCATATGGGAGAAAAGTCAATTCTCACTTGCAGCATGATAATGAATGCATTGTTGCATGCCACCCAACTCTGAGTGGTACAAGAATTCAGGGGTTCCAGAGTTCAGTTTCCTCAGAGTGAAGGACAGTGGAGACTTTTTCTTTCTTTCTTTCTTTCTTTCTTTCTTTCTTTCTTTCTTTTTCTTTCTCTTGCCACCCTTGGGCCAGTCCACTTAATCTCCTACCCCAAGATGCTGATCATAATCCGACCACAAGTCTTTATATTGGAGCACTTTTTCCACATCAGCCCAGTTCACCCCAAAAAACGACCAGGATTCCCCCTTCTAAGCTTACTCCAAATACATCTCATGGGCCCAAACAAATACAAGTAACCCTCCCAGTGGCTCTTGCCCCCAAAACTCATGGGACTCTGAGTGACCCTGGCTACTGGGGCCTGCTTAAGGGATGAACCTAGTATAGGGACATGAAAGGTCATTACTGGGTTTTATTTCACTCAACTCAGCAGATGCTGGCTGCCTCCCTGGTGCATGTACACAGAGCTCCAGCTTTTCCTTCGGGTTTTCCTCTGCCACCATTTCCTCAGGCGCTGGTGCACACTAAGGTGCACAAATTCCTTCTGCTGCTCCTCTTCTTCTGGCATCTCCACAGGCACTGATTCCTCTTGCCCATGCATGCACACACACACACACACACACACACACGGAGTGAAGAGCTCTATAAACAACAGATCTTCATCTCCATCCGCTGAGGCACTTTACTCCTGCACTCCTCCTTCCACAGCACTCTCCCAAGGGATAGAGAAATAAATTAGAAGCAGCTCCTCAGCCTGCTCACTCTTCTCCCAACACACTTTCCACCTCCTTCGCAAGGCCTTTCCTCCTGCACTGCTCCCCTCTTCCACAGCAGGCTCCCAGTGACTGAAGAAATCAATCAGAAGCAGCACCTCAGCTTCAGCCGGCTTGCCCTTCTCCAAGGCATTGTCTTGCCCCTTGCCTTCAGCTACTGACTGCATCTCTTCACAGTCCCAGCCCCTTCCACTGCCCATCCACACTCTGGATTTCTTCAGCCACCTGCTCAACATGAGTGTCTTACAAGCTTGGCTCCTGGGTCACTTTCAACCCCCTGTAGCTGTTAATCCGGCAGGGCCCTCATCTCGCATGGAGTCATGCTTTCCTCTCCACAGAGGCTTCTCATCTACTCTACTTGAGGCTGCTCTATTTTATCAAACTGCTGGCTCAGCTGAAGCTCCTAGGTAGGATATTATGGATTTATATGGAAAGCCATGTATATATCCTGCAAAATAAAAGGTCATAAAAATGAGCAAACCTCCACCATCCCCATACATGCTGCTACTGATCTTAATACAACTTCCCAGGCAAGATAAGGTTCAGTAAGTTATAGCAGTTGGGGGGGGGGGAGTTGGCGGGGAAACTGCTGGTGGGGAGGCCTTGTGGTGATGGGGAGGACAAGTGACAAATGGCCCTGCAAATATGGGGGATGAGTCCAGTAATAATTCATGTGAACAGGCTTAATTTCTGTCTTCCTTACAGTCTGTATCAACATGAGAATACCCCTTATTTGTACCCAACCATCCATTAATCATCCCTAGTTGCATTCCACCCTTGCTTAAGAATTAAGATGGTTTACAATAACACATATATTGGTGATACACAAAGATGAGCTATGTTCAGAACAACGAAGTCAAGTCGATTAGCGCAAACTGAATGACATCCAATGTTTTAACACAGTATTATTTAATTTAATGGATTCATTATGTTTTTAGTTACTGCTAGAATGTGGTTTTATTTTTGTATTATAATCTGTATTTTAAGACACTTTTTTAAAAAAACAACCCATTCAATAGGAAGTTCTAGTAATTTCTGTGTCTTCTGATGTTAAAGGATGACAAGTCAACAAAAGATCCCATTGTAAATCTAAATGATAGAACTGAACATATAATTATATACACAATGTGAAAACCAACAGTTTTACACAGAAATTTTGTGAACACATACTCTGGCTCTCCTACATTTTTGCTAAGATTATAATAAGCCAGTGATTCGTGAAAAATCTGCATATTTAAATAAAAGATTTTATTTTTAAAGCCACTATTCACAAGAGATTATGCCCCAAAATGCAAATTAGGCATTCCGTTTTGGCAACTATAACCATGATTTAAGGAGCCATTTGGCACCTACCTCATAAAAGTGAGTTTCTAATACTGCATGTCATAGAACACTACTGTTTCTGTTAAATTAAAAACTTCGCAAGCAACTCATATTGATATAAAGCAGTTAGGTGATTATTAATCATTGTTCACTCATCTGAATGAAACTCAAAAAAGCAATGATGTCTGTCTGCTTTCGCAACACAAATTCACTTGGGCAACTGGATTTTTCTCTTCTTCCCTCTCCAGTCCCCATAAAATCTGCTCTAGAGGGCCCCCCAATCCTCTGGAACAGATCTAGGGGGTGGGAAGAGGATTCTAAAGGGGTGGAGATAAAGGAGAAGTGCTGCTAAATTGAGTGGACACCCACTTACACTATGTGGCATCTTATGCTATAGCAACTTTTCTAGTATGCTAAAAAAGCATTACAATAACCGATTTGCAGTAACCCAAGCAATATGCATGACAAATATTTGCAAGGCCACAGTTGTATCAAAGGTAAGCATGATGTTATAATTTTATTAATCGAAAGGACTGCACAAAAGCATATCAGAATCTATGATATAGACTACCCAATATAGCCACTGGAACTGATGCAAGATTTCTGTGCAGGAATTCTTCATTGCACTGTATAGAATGTGGTGTTGAAATGCAAAACTTCTTCAATCTTGGGATACTTTTAGAACAATAAAACTGCATTAATTCCTAGCATACCACAAGAGTTGGGGGGGGGGGGAATCCAACAGGTTATATGTGCTTGTGGAGCACATTTGCTATCAGCAATGAGAAAGCTGTCATAAGCTATACTTTGATGAGACAAACTTCCAGGCCTGATCATATGCTGCGGAAGTGATAAGAGCTGGAAAAAACCACTCCTGACCACCAATAGGACGTTGAGTAAAATTCCTTTCCCAAACAGAGTGATCAGTTAGATGCTTAGAATGCCAGAAAGCCCACCAGTGAAGTACCTAAGATAAAACATTTGACAGCACTTCACTATCAAGAAAGGAGTTTTTCTAACATCCATCTCCTTAACTTTTATTCACTGCTTTGCAAATTTCAGTTTTATCTCAAAAAGGAAGATCACTATATTTCTGTAGTAATTTTCAATGTACCTTATATTCAACACACTTTTTGTTTAATTCTGAAGGACTTATACCCGTACAAAATCTGAAAACAAATTATCTTTAATTTAAAACATGCTATTAAAAACATAGAAAGATTTATTAGAAACCATAAAATCACAAGGAGCAGCATAAAAACAAGAGACCTCATGTAGACGAAACAGATAAATTGAATTAAAGGTTCTAAGAAAATAAGTTCTTTTTCTGACGCCAAAATGACACTGGCGTAGGCACCAAGCAAGTCACCCTGGAGAAAGCGTCCTGCTTTGGGGGCACCACCACCAAGAAGGCTGCTTCCCTGGCAGGCACCTGCTGTACATACTTCAGATGGGAAAGGAATGTGGATAAAGGCCTTGGTGGAGGATCTTAGAGGATCTTAGTGTAAGGAGAGGCACACATGGAGACAGGCAATCCTTCAAGGAACTGGTCCCAAAGTGTAAGGGGTTTTGGATAGCTATACCAGTCCTTGCAAATGAATCCAGAAATGAAACATAAGCCAGTGCACCTTATGAAGGTCATGTGAAGATTGTAAGTAGATGTAAACCATAAACTGCCAGTAATCAATATAAATATGCAGACTTAAAACTCACAGATTCATTATTAAACAACAAAAAAAGCTGGTTTTAGAGTTAAAATATCTGAGAACAAGCTACCAAGTCGAAAGCACAATGCCTGAAAGCCCAAGTATGTGTACTGAGAAGTAAGTCCCAACTTCAACTCTATAGAAATGTTTTAGGATCAGGATGTGAGTCGACTATAGAATCATTGCCCATTTTGTGTCTTCTAACTAGCAGCAAAGTTGAAAAAGAAGTTGTAAGCCTGAGAGAGGGGATTGTCTTATTTTTGCTTTATGTAAAGCAAAGTATGTCCTTGTAGGCAAGAAGAAGAAGAAGAAGAAGAAGAAGAAGAAGAAGAAGAAGAAGAAGAAGAAGAAGGAAGATTGACATACGAGAAATAGGCAGAGTCATCCTTATGTGTTTAGTGAAAGGGGATTGGAAACGGTGGTCACCAGATTTCTATCTTTCTGCCCCTACTGGCAAGCCATTCAGAATTGCAGTAGTGTTTGAAACAGCTGTATTATTGTTTCATCTTCCAGCAACACCCCATCCACCAAGGAAATCTATTGATTCCCCCCGCCCTGGCAAAACAGTATGGCCTACATCTTTGCTTAAGCAACAGCCAGATTCTGAGTCTGCCTATATTCTATTCTTGCTGTCTATTTTTCTCCCTGCCTATCTAGGCCTCCTGTAAGAGTTGCCACAGAACTGCTTTCTTTCAACAAATTATCTAACACTTACATGAGATGCTGTCTGGTAGAGCTCTTTGGGTGCGTTTTCTGTAACTGTTGCACTGCAACAGAGAACTGGGATTTGTGCACCCATAAACTGAATTAATGTGCAGCCCTATACATTTCTCAAAAGGAAGTCTCACTGAGTTCTATGGGACTTACCACCAGGTAAGTGCGTATAGGTTTGCATCCGTATTGAGGAGACATGCAAGCAAAAGCAGTATCTGACGCAGATCTCTAACATTTCACAGTGCAAGTATAACCTTAAGAGTTTTCTGTTTTGAAGGGAAACAAATTAGTGTTTCCCTAATGTTTTAAAATCCAACAAAAAGAACAGAAAACAAATGAAAAAAGTTTGGTCACTTTGTGAGTCTCTTGCCTCAGTCACTGTATTTTAATGCTGGCTAAGAGGATAATAAAACCTCTATACCTCAGGCAACTGACAGTATAGCAAAAAAAATCTTTAAAAAGCTTCAACCCTCACAGAAAATCCATAACAATTAAAGTGCAGAATTCAGATCTCGAGCTGGTGTAAATCTGGATATACGCCAACAATATCAAGGGAAATACAGGGTTCCGAATCTGGCCCACAGAGCTTTTCACCCTCAAAAGGGAGCACAACACAAAGCATGCTTAACTTCTATTGTCACATGCATCTAGTTTAATAACCAGAAAATGGGCTTTTGACAACAATAGTACTTCAAAATGACAGTGTAATTAAATTTTAAGTCAAAGCCATCCAATGATGGCCTGTACATTTATGTAAAACCAGCAAATGATATGCTTTCAAGCATGTCGGTACTTTCAAGAGAATTAACCATTAAAATAATTTGACTAAGGAAGTTGTAGTGAACAAAACAAACAAACATGATGCCCCAGGAAGTTTTTTTTTTTTAAACTAATACACACTGATTCAAATAAAAAAGAAATTAAAAACTGTCTTGTAATATTCACTTTCTGTATATTGCAATTGAATTCCTGTGTTGTCTGGTGGCTGATATATACACAGGGTAGACTTAACTGACTTTAATGTGTCTACTCTGAGTATAACCCAATTAGATAAAATACAGTAAAATGCACCGCTGTAATCCACTAACCCAGGGTGGTCTAATCTCTCAGACCAAGTGAGTCGGAAGAATACTTTGAATTTCTGACGACACCGAAGCACAACAGTTTGTTGCTGCCACTGCTGGTCATTAACCGGGGGGGGGGGGGGCATAGCAAGGGCCATTTCAAAAGCCTCAAGGGCTGCATGTGACCCATAGGCTATGTGTTGGACCACCCTG
Source organism: Podarcis muralis (assembly GCF_964188315.1). Taxonomy (NCBI): domain Eukaryota; kingdom Metazoa; phylum Chordata; class Lepidosauria; order Squamata; family Lacertidae; genus Podarcis; species Podarcis muralis. The sequence goes on along the minus strand of NC_135662.1, from coordinate 43,535,186 downwards.
CACTCGCCAGTTATTTAAGGGCACTTGGCTTTCAGGCCAAATGTTTCCACTGCAAAATAAACTTTTCAGATTTATAGCAAATTAATCCACCACGATGTATCGTGACTAGTTTGTAAAGTCCTGTGTTGGGTTATCTGATAATGCAGAAGGTTATGTGTAGTTGGTGTCTACGTGTTTGGGGCGGGAGGAGACTGAGCCAAACTTTGGTTCGTTGAAAGGTGAGGTTTATGGCTAAATTTCAACACCCCACATTCTCATATAGCTAACTGCTTGCTACCTAAAAATTTATAGCAACCTTCCTTCTGGATGCTGGTACCACAAAACTCAAGAACAACCACCCTGCATTCCACACAATTCATGACCTGGGCTTGTCACATGGACATCACACAATCAGAGTTCTGGAAGAGACCAGCCTCTTGTGGCATTGGATTTGTTAGGGGCATTAGGGGTTGTCTCTGAAGGAAAAAATATAAAACATTCTCTACCTCATAGCTTTTTTACATGCCCCCCCCAAGCCACTTCTGCTGTTGCACAGCATAGTTCAGATTAATCCAATTTGTACATGCTAAAACAGGTATGAAAGCTTCCAAACTCCTCATAGCTTCACTGGAGGAAAGAGAGAAGGGTGTAAATCTGAGGCTTCATCTTGCAAATCATGGTTTAGTGTTATGTGAAACCATGGTTTTGGTTGCTAAGCTAAACACTATCCCTATGGGTGTGTAGAAGACACCAGTGAAGCTTGCAGCAGAAGACCTAGAAAAGTACCCAGCAGAGAACTTCGGAGAGGCAAGGGATCTCAATTAACCAAAGTTTGCTCAGTACAGATGTTAACATTTAGCCATAGTTATACAAGGGTGGCGCTGTGGGTAAAACCTCTGTGCCTAGGACTTGCCGATCGTATGGTCGGCGGTTCGAATCCCCACGGCGGGGTGAGCTCCCGTCTTTCGGTCCCAGCTCCTGCCCACCTAGCAGTTCGAAAGCACCCCTAAGTGCAAGTAGATAAATAGGTATCGCTCTATAGCGGGAAGGTAAACGGCGTTTTCGTGTGCTGCGCTGGTGCTGGCTCGCCAGAGCAGCTTCATCACGCTGGCCACGTGACCCGGAAGTGTCTCCGGACAGCGCTGGCTCCCGGCCTCTTAAGTGAGATGAGCGCACAACCCTAGAGTCGGACGCGACTGGCCCGTACGGGCAGGGGTACCCTTACCTTTACTTTATAGTTATACAAACCATGGTATGCCAGCCCCCTTCAAACTATGGCTTCATATTCTGGGTTGTGGCCAACAGTTACTGAGCCATGGTTATGTATGCAGATATAATATTTAATGTTAAGCTTTATGTCTGTATAATAGTAGAATATTAACTATTAGATGAGTAGCATATTGTGATTGTTTTCCCCTCTTTATTATTTAAATTGGGGTATTTTATTATTTGTCTTTACAATGTTGTTATATATTGAAATAATTTAACAAACATGTTGTGATTGTACTCCCTTGGGATCAGTGTAAATAATCTCAAAGTTCTTCTTGAAACAAAGATTTCACACTTTATCTGCAGTTCCTTTGTTCAGATCCTTCACACACATTTTTCTCCACAGGGCAAGTAGGAATACCTCTAGAAGACTTGGAAGAGAAACTTTACCCAAGTGACAGGTCTTTTCTTTTAGGTAACAAATTACTAGCAGAAGTGTGTGGTACTTTTTGTGAGCTAGTTACTTTTCTGGCACATTATCTGCAAGTCTTCTTAAGAAGGAGGATTATTTTATACTTACTCGTATATGAATGTGAACAAAATCATCAGGAAACATTTTTTTTGAAAACAGGGGAGAAACTGCTGTTTTGACTATTATGATAGGTGTGAATTGCAGCTAATTGCACTACCAAATTGAACTCTAGAAATTCATAGTTAAAGATAGAAACCGCAACACAACTCCCAATATCAAGAAACAAGTTTTGAAGGATATTCCAAGTTGTCTTATCATTTTTGAAACCTACTAATTAGTGAACCAAATATATGGAATTTATTTCCTTGCTTTAAATGAATCAATGAAGTACTTTATTAAAGTCAGGATTTAATAATCTAAAACCAATAAATTCCTCTTGCATTTGAGATTCAATTATTGTTATGAAAGCACTAGGAAGGTCTGTAAAAATATAATTATGAGCAGACACTGTTGAATAGAATATGTTAAATACAGAAGAAAGCTTTTGTTTCAAGGATCAGTTTGATTTGTGGCTCCATTTTTAAAAAAAATCTTTTTCATTTATGTTAATGGTTTGATCTATGCAGCAATATTTGTAGAAGAAAGAAACAATGGATAGAATCAAATTAGTTTTTATTTAAGATAGATTTGAAACTCACTGAAACTAATCCTCTTGATCAGCGCCATAATTTCTAAATTAGCTGCAAAGTAATTTCTATGATATTCACAGCTTATAAAACAACAAAATTAATACATTTTTCTTACTCTGAGGCCCTCTACTGACAATTAAAATTCTCTCTCTCTCTCTCTCTTCGTATAGAAAAATCTGTCTAGCTGTAAAGTATTAGCAATATATTTCACACAATATATGTTTCTAACAGAACAGAAATAAATAAACAATTTTAATATTTTTGTGTTTCTTGAGATTTCTGTCAGCTTTTATGGCATTGAAGGCTGAAGAAATGGGAACCGCCTATCTTTTTGTTCTCATTCCGGTTATTATGCCATTTGGGGGGAAAAGGATAGAGGGAATTTTTAAAAAGTAGGTAGCTTTCACAAATCATATGACAGCTTGGTAAAAGGCTTTCACATGTACAAAAAACACTCAGAACGAGAGAAGTGGGTGAGGGGAGATGAGAACATAGATATTATACTATTTTATCCTTCTATGAACACTACCCCTGCCACATAGCAAGCACATTTTGGTACAGGGAGAGAACTGATTTGGGGACAATATTTTTCTGTAATAAAATTTCAGTTCCTATTTAGGATAAGAAAGGTCCCTGTTATAATTTACAAAATCGAGAATGACCTTATCAAGAAGGCTAACAGAAAAGTATTGCAATGAAGCCATCTCACAATGAGTTCTGTGGAAAAGTACTCTGGAAGAGACATTTCAATGGCAAACCTTTGGTCAATCATTTCTATCAAATTGAATCCCAAAACTACATCTGGTAGTATATATCTGGTATATTACTGAAGTAAAAGAGGGTTCTTGTGTTATTTAAGGAATCCAAACGATATACCTTAGAATGAATTTATGCACAAGAAAAAAGAAACGAAATGTCACATGCAACCGTACCATTTAGAAGAGGCTGTCCTTTATGAACTCCCCTGGATATGACTGCATTGTAAACATCTTCAGGAAACCCAGTCTTGCATAATGTGCCTTCTTCACAAGTTGCCTTTATAGGTGCCTGAAATGCAAGACAAAATTTATGTAATACTCGCAACCCCATTCAATTGAGAAGCATTGCACTTGGCATAAACCCCGATTTTGCTACTATCTTGTACAAACAACCTCTTTGTTTCTAAATGGCTGCAATTAGGATTCTGGGGGCAAAGGGTTAATCTTTTTGATAACTGGGATGCAAGGAACAAATCCCACTTGTCTAGTAAGATCTAAATAATACACAATCTTGATTCTTTATATAACTGAGTGTTTCAGCTTAAACAGCCATTCAGGCTGAAGTAGAATTGTGGAAAAAACAAATTCATTTCTTCAAATAAAAATAAATGTTACGGAAAACTGATTATCAAGTTTGTCAGATATGAATCTGAGGCATTCAAGAGATTTAATGGCCAATTCAAAACATGTTCACTAAACCTGTCAATACATTTCAAGCTCTGCTCAACTCTGAATTTGTCTGATTGGATAAATGCAGTCATATGAAGTCTCTATATACATTTGCAAATAAATGTTTTTAATACAATCGTCTTTGCTATAAAGTTACTGAAGAATAGTTACTCAGTTCACAAAGAAAGCCTGATTTGTTGTCTTTCTGAAACTGTTAACCCTTAATTTAAAAAAGTGTTTTCATGCAGCATTTTCATTAATGGGAGTAAATAGTAATCTAAGTTAAACAGTTAAAAAAACCCACTCCTGTGTCATCTTACAGCACAACTTAAACAATTCCAATCTAAGCAGGTTTCTACAGACAGACATTTAAAATTTAAATAGTCCTTTGAACTATCACTAGTAAGCCATTTACACTGTTTGTAGCTAATACCATCAATTGGAGGCTTTCTTTAATATAGCTGATCTACCTAAATGCCAAGTATGACATTAATAACCATGCTGTCTCCTGCTCTTACCTCATTAAAACATACAACATTGTACAATTTAACAACCCACTTCTGTAGTGAAAGAAGGCCAAATAAAAGATCTACGTGACCAGAGTCAAAAACTATACTAGGTGGTATTGTACATCTCATTACCATAAACATTTTTAATCAGAGGACTTCCACTTCCCAAGTATTTTGGTGTCATAGGAACATTAAGCTGCACACAAAATTTGACTGCAATTATCTTAGGCACCTATAGACAAACAACTGTGCTAAACAAAATGCACATGATTTCTGAATTATAAGAGAATTATTCTGGAAAATGCTAAGTACTGCTTTTAAACAACAACTGTAATAAACCCTGAAAATCAGAGCGGGAGGCGGTTCTTCAGCCCAAGATGCTGTCAGATTCCATAATTTAATAAGCAAACTCAATGTAACTAACAAGGGGGGGGGGGCGACAGACATCCTAACTACCCTTGAAACAAATAAATCCTGGGTGGGCAGCTGAGTAGATAACAGGATTTTAACAAGCCTGCACTGATGTGCATGGGAATCAGTCGGCCTTTCCAGCCCGCTATATCTGCTAAAACAACTCTTATAAACTGAAACAATGCCCAATGAAACAAAGACTTGGGGACATGAATAAAGAGGCCTCTTTATGCTTTCATTTGCAACCTCTCAATTTTTCCCAGAGACAAAAGACAGCACTCTGTTCCCAAAAGCAAGTCTATTGTAAAGATTTTGTGGCCATAAACACATGAGAGGAATCAGAGATTCAAACTTTGACAATGCCTTAGCCTCTCGTGTTTTGCATTTGGAATTAAATAAAACTGAATCTTGAATCACCACACAATCTGGGTCGTTTCAAGTTCAGTTGAAGAGTATGAAGCATCACAGCCATACATTTCTCTTTTACATTTTTATTTCATGACACAGCAAAACAATTTAAAGCCAAACATTGTAATCTTCATAATACTGTAGAATGGAAGCTGAAGTGTGTAAGAACACCACTCCTTTCTGTCTAGGGTGCAGACTTCTCCCCTGAATACGAAGAACGTTGAAATCATAAAAACAATTCCCCTTTCCCCCTTGGGAAAACTATTCATAAAATGTTCTTTCTAGTAAAGATATGTCTGTAAGAATCAAAGTAGTTTTTCATGGGAATTCTGCAGTTTTAAGATATGACCACCATTTTTTTAAAAGTCTGTTTATATATGCCTGGCAAAATTATAAAAACAAGAGTAAGGTGTTGTTTTTCAATTACTGAGCCATGGAGCATTGCCAAACTAAGAGTGCTTCTTCCCGCCAGTCCTCTGCTAGAGATTTGGCTCAGCTGCTGCTGCTGGGTGTGAAATCTCTGTTTTCTTCCTTCTGCAGAAGCAAATCAAACCAAACTTTGCCCTCCTCTCAGCAAGAAGATAAAGGCAACTGCGCACCTTACACTTGCTATAGAGAGGCTGTTTTAAATCATCTCACATAACAGATGTCATATTATGATGAAACATTTGTTTATAAAGAGAGGCTTGTGGATCATTCTTTTTGGACAGTTGTAAAAGCATGAATTGCAGGATGTGGGTGATGAACTACGACATAGCAACAGTTCAACACTAATAAACCCTGTGAAGCAATTTAAATGGGCTGCACACAGAAACTATAACTTGCAAAGGGGCCTGAGATTTAAAAGCAGCAAAAACTCACCTCACTAGAGCCTCGAGTTCTCTAATAATCACTAGTGGGAAGCACTGGTGTAAGGACCTAGGCAAAAATCCATCATAATTCTGCTCAACGGGCCTGGCTGGTCATACGTTATATTTCCTATAGTCATGGAAATGTCCATGAAAAGAATAAAATACCGCGTTTTGTTGTCTATTGGCGGGACTAATGAAATAGCTTAAATGTGATGCGAATGGCCTCTGAAATGCAGATCTGAATGCAATCTACAGAGCCCTGCTGAAAGTGGAAGGGCAACATCAGCGCTACTGCACAAGTACTAGACCATGAAAAATACCCTAAATGCACCTTTATGAGACACAGAAAATACTGCTAATATCTATTGTCTCTGTTCTTACAAAAGTAATTGAAGCAAAAATACTGTTATCAAAAATTGACAGCAATGTAAGAGAATTAAATATACATGTACTAGCTTAATGACCGGCATATATCCGGGGGTCAGTCTGAAGGTATGCCAAGGGACTGAGTAGGCTTAGACTGCTGCAGATCCATGGTCCCTCCTGACACACCATGTCCATGCCTCCATCGAGCTCTGAGTACAGATGGAGAGTAACCTGCAATGGCTAACCTTTCCATAGTTTTACTAGGAAACCTTGCACTGTGGACCTCCCTCTCGAACTGTGGTGAGAGAGATCTGCAGGATGCAGCTACCCATCATCAGCTCTTCTTGGGACATTTGGGATTGCTCAAGTAGGCATCAGTTCTGGAAAAGTTTAAGAAACTTTAAGCAGGTAACTACTCAAATGCACAGGATAGGCAGGTCTTTTAGTCGGTGAAATACTATTACGGGAAAAGAACTGAAACAAGCTGGCCTACAAACCACCTGCAGGAAATATGTCACTCAATTGGTTTTTACTGAAATCAACAGAAATAAACTCTTAAGTAGATGGTAATTAAATTGCAGCTAGACAAAACATATCACATGTCACTAAAATGCAATTTTGCTTGGCTTAAAAAACATTTCAACTTTCACTCAAAACAATGAGAAAAGCAAAACACATACAGTATTCTGAATATCTGCTAGATTAGTATCAAGGTTGAAAACCTAACTATAATATTGATTTACAACTGAACTTTTTAAATCATCATTTTTATCAACCTTGTGCCAACAGTCTACTAATTACTTTTTAAATATTAGAAAACTGCTAGCCCATCACTGTAGATCAATCCAACTAGGCAGGGGGCAGAGCGAAATTCCAGTTGAGGAAAAAATCTCAGTGGTCACTCAGCTGGATGCAAATAACTGATTCCTCAGTTAAAATACTTATTCTATCTGCATTACAGTGTGTTATCTCACTAAAACAGATTGTTTCAAAATATGTCAGTGCTTGGCCCAATAAACGAACTTCCTTAGGCTGAAAATAATCGCATCTAAAGTGACAATATTTTTAAATTTAAAAAAAATAATTATTGTTCGCTTGTAATTAGTAACTCATCTGGTTGATTGTGACAGTCATAAGCAGCCACACCACTAAGGCAGAGAGCATCGATACAGATTGGTTTTAATTTTGCTTCTAATTGTATTTCACAGCTTTTAAATTTGTTGACCACTCAGAGAACATGGTTAATTGGGCTATATGTAAATGCTGAAAAATAATAATTAAATGCTATATTATTTCCCTGACTGGGTAAATGGCAAGGCTTAGCCCTCCCCAGCCCTCAAATCTGCAGTCTCCTAGGAAGAATAGTAAAGGGGAACAGGACCCCACCCCCTAGCAGATCTCCAAGCAACCAGAATAATAATAATAATAATAATAATAATAATAATAATAATAATAATAATAATAATAATAATAATTTATTATTATTTATACCCCGCCCATCTGGCTGGGCTTCCCCAGCCACTCCCCAGAAATGCTGTTGAGCCACCTTCTTGGAAGATCAGAGAACTACACACCAATTGCATAGCTTCCTGGCCTTGGACCCCGTCATCTCCCTAGGAGAGCAAATGGCAAGCCCAGTAGGAGTTTCAGGACTGTGGGTGAAGCACCCAGCCAGCTTAATGTGAGGTTATTCAGTAAAAGAAGGATGTGTTTAGCCAACCAGATCCAGGCCTGGTTGAACCAGGAAAGGGAGCCTCCAACTCCCATATAAGCTCTCATTCTGGAATGATTCATTGTCAAAGCAACAACACCCTTAGAGGTCCAAGCATTCCTGAACAGGTGAAACACACAATACCATTAAGCAGACAATAACATTAATTATTCTCTTCACCTTCTGGGCTAAAAGAGAGATTTGTATAGGGAAAAGATAGGTCTTGTGGCTGCATTTGTAGTCTTCTGCAAGAGAGAGAGGGGAACAGAGAACATAGACTGGGATAGTCAAGTACATCCCTAGATCCTCATGAGCCTTCCAGCTTTAAGGCCAAATGCAAAAAAAGACTCACTCCTTTGGTATCAGGTATTTACAAGCAATAACACTAAGGTGGCATCCACCCCACCCCATAGGACAAAAGATGTGGAAGAGCTGTAACAGCTACACTACAGGAGAAGGTAATGAAGGAGCCGCAAACATAAAACAGGATTTAGGAAGGAGATAGTAACCTCTCCCCAATATATTATTTGCAACACTGCTACCTTCAACCTTCTGATCATAATCTGATTGGAAGATAAACAAACTGTTCCCAGTTCTGCTCTTTCTGTTCCACATTAGAAGCTTCATTTGTCTCTCCAGAGTATGAGACTGTAAAATGAGCAGGAGGTCTTTTTGCTGCAAGTACAGCTAATCTCTTCTCATAAATCATTACATCTTCCAGGGATGTTCAGGGTCATCGGCAAATAATAATAATAAAAAAATACTAGATAAGGGGGAAATGTTTGAAGGTATAATTTTCAACCGAATTGTACAGCCTCAGTATTACATTAAAAGCCCATTACAACTACCATACCCCATCACTTGTAATATTGGTGTAAAAATACTATCCAGACCACAGGTAGTCAACCTTTTTATACCTACCGCCCACTAATGCATCTTTCTGGATGGTAAAATTTCCTTACCGCCCACCAGTGCTCGATGGAAGGAGGATTCAGCTTGTGCCATAGAACCCCCTACCACCCACCCATAATCCTGAAACACCCACTAGTGGGTGGTAGGGACCAGGCTGACAATCCCTGATCTAGGCCTTAAATAGCCTAAATCACAGAACAACTGTTTCACTAGCTTTCACTGAACAGCTCTGATGTGGAGAGCATACTGGCCAATCTGTAATCACATGTTTTTATATGATGTATCAGCAATCAACTAAGCAGAGATGAAGAAAGAGGGAGTACTGAAACTTAAACTTAAGGTGCAGGTGCATGCAAAGTGATCTGCCCCCACTTCCCAGGGACCCCTGAGCAGGAAGGTCTGAAGGGAGATTCTAACCACAATCTGCTGAACTTGGTTGTAACCTCTCCACAGAACTGTGTTCAAGACTGAAATGAGGATTCTAACCACATTTGACTGATCACAGTTTAAATCTCTCTGCAGTCCTTTCTGCTCAATGTACGAAGGTTGGGAGAGGAAAAGGCAGGGCCTATATCCATGGGGCAGCGCCAGCATGTGCTCACACCCTACTAGGGATGGAAATTCGATTTTGTTTTTATTTTAACAAAAAAACAAACAAACCCTACTTAATTCACACTTCTCACACCAATATGTGCATTAAAACACAGCTATCCTTCAAAATTCAGTTGTCTGGATTTTGTGATGCAGTTTCCCACCCAAACAACATGTACCAAAATGTATATATACGGGGGAAACGTGCCTAAAGAGATATACATACGTTAGTGGAAATAACATACAAAAATGCCTAATATTAGGGAATAGTGTTTCAAAAATGTGTGTATTAATCAAAACTGAATACAAAATTGTGTTTAATAGGAGAAATTTATGCTAAAGTGTTTTTTTTAATATCAAGTTACTGACTGCATAAATGTGGAAAACAAAATGTAAGATTGGAAGGAGAAACGTGAGCTGAAATAGATATTTTTCCATCCCCAACTCTTGCCATCTTTGAGGCCTCACACATTCTTCTGAACACCTCTAAAGGGATAGGAGGGGGGAAATATCACATCTACCCTTAAAGTTTGAATAGGACCATAAAATTTCACAATGCAACAGGGAAAAGTGACCTAGAGCCACAAAGGGTTGTGTCCAAGAAAGTTATACAGTGTAGACCCAAATAAGTTAATGGACCCAAATCAGTCATGTTCATTAATTTACATGAGTTTACTCTGAATAGGACCAAAATTGAATAGAAAACAACATCATCCTACACAAGTCAAACTCACAAGTCAGGGAGGTTTCTAGTTGACCTTCTGATTATCTTTCCACCTGCAAATGTGTGTTTCTCCTCACTTATTTTGAGAAAATGCATGGACTGCAAGAAGACCAAACCTATCCATTCTTAAGAAAATCAGCCCTGAGTGCTCACTGGAAGGACAGATCATGAAGTTGAGGCTCCAATACTTTGGCCACATCATGAGAAGAGAAGACTCCCTGGAAAAGACCCTGATGCTGGGAAAGATTGAGGGCACAAGAAGAAGGGGACGACAGAGGACAAGATGGTTGGACAGTGTTCTCGAAGCTACCAGCATGAGTTTGACCAAACTGTGGGAGGCAGTGGAAGACAGGAGTGCCTGGCGTGCTCTGATCCATGGGGTCACGAAGAGTCGGACATCACTAAACGACTAAACAACAACAACAAACAAAAACTATACCCCCCACACAGTTTAAAAGTCCATAAGACTGTTTAATTAGCCCAAGAAGAGAAGTGTTTTTGCCTGGTACCTAAAGATGTATAACGAAGGCACCAGACAAACCTCTTTGGGGAGAGCATTTCACAAATGGGGAGCCATCACAGAAAGTGCCCATTCTCATGTAGCTGCACACAAGCATGGGCCTCAGATGATGATCGCAGTATTCGGGTCAGTTCATCTGGTGAAAGGCGGTCCTTGAAGTATTGCGGTCCTGAGCTGTTTCAGGTTTTCTAGGTCAAAACCAGCACGGCCCAGAAACTAGAGCTGGCCCAGGATTAGCATTATATGCTCAAACCGTCTTGCCCAGGCGAGCAACCTGGCTGATGAATTCTGCACCAGCTGAAGTTTCTGAAACGTGTTCAGAGGCAGACCCACATATAACATGTAGCAGTAATCTAACCTAGAGGTTACCAGAGCACAGATGGCTGAAGTTAGGCTGTCCCTGTCCATGCAGGGGGACAGCTGGGCCACCAGCTGAAGGTGATAGAATGCACCACCGAGGCCACCTGAGGCTTAAGTGACAGCAATGGACCCAGAGGAACCCCAAGCTGCATATCCGTTCCTTCAGAGGGAGTGTAACCCCATCAAGAGCAGGCAGTATTCCATCCATCCAGTCTAAGGAACCACGCACTAACAGTGCTTCAGTCTTATCTCAATTGGGCTTCAGTTCATTGGCTCTCATCTACTCCATTATTGAGGAAGGCAACGGTCCAGCACATCCACTGTCACACTGCTGGGTTGCCTACATACACTGTATAAAAGGATGGGGAGGTCCTTTCTCTGTACTAAACCTTTTACTTGTCTCATATTTCCCTATGTGATTTTCCCTTCACATTGTTTTTTTAGTGATATAAATAGCCTAGCTTGAACAACAGTGCGAGTAGTAACCTTTATAATAATAAATGCCAATGGAAGTGTGGGAACTGCCATCTCTCCTAAAATTAAGAAAACTAACCTCTGTTGAGCCACAGGTCTATATGATGCATTTCCTTAGTGTGCACTGAAACTCTGACCCCAGTTTTGAAGTCCTTGCACACTACAGCATTTTAAATATTGAGTTCTCTTAACTAAATTAAATGCAGCTCTTGTGTTCCTTAATGCTTCAAAGCTCTTGGAAGTCAGTGGAGGCGCCCATCAGCGCAAATGTGTTGTGGGTAGGGCAGCCAATTTTAAACTGTGAAGTTTGTCAAAACACATCCCTTAGACAAAGAGATGAACTGATTTTACAACGGCAGAAGAGAAACACTTACAGTTAAATTGATTGGTCAGCTTTGCAAGGATGAAGTGGTGTGTCTACTCTTTGGTTTATTTCATTTGACAACAGCACTTTCAGAGCCCAGGTTTGCAAAGGCAGTTGTGCATGCTTAAGAGTTATGGTTATAAAAGCCCACTGGAATTAACTGTATCCGTAGGTAGTAATTTCCAAGGCTTAAACCTTGGTATGCTACCAAACAGAAGTACCGTATTTTTCACCCTATAGGACGCACTTTTCCCCCTCCAAAAATGAAGGGGAAATGTGTGTGCGTCCTATGGGGTGAATGCAGGCTTTCGCTGAAGCCTGGCGAGCGAGAGGGGTCGGTGCGCACCGCCGGGCTCGCAAGGCTTGCGGGCAAGCAGCCTGTTCTGGGGGGCCCGCGGCTGGGGGGGGTGGAATAATTTTTATTTATTTCCCCCCCAAAAAACTAGGTGCGCTCTATGGGCCAGTGCGCCCTATAGGGTGAAAAATAAGGTAGTTTCTTCATCTAAGTTTTAGGGGGGGAAAGGACAAAAACATGCTAATGACAAAACATATTCCTGAAAGGTTACACAGAAAAGGTTAATGGATTCTCATGGGGGAGACTTTTCAAGTCTATTTAAAAAAACAAAACTGTGTTCAGTTCACAGAATACTTACAAAGAAAAAACAAAAGGTTATTCTAAAAACCATAGTTAACTCACTACTGCTTCTGTTCCCTAGCAGAACGTAAGATATATAGCTGTGTTTCACACTGGGACAGTACAGCAATAATTTGGTTCAAACATAAATGATATTGCAAGTTGTATTGTAGCTTAGGCCACAACCCTTTATCTCTAGGTATGCATTAAGGCAAAGTAACAAGATTTCACATGGGCCAAAATTTCATAAAGCATTTTCAGCTACTTTTCTTTTCTTTGTTTTAACTATAGCCTGAAAGGCCTAGAAAACCTTTTGTTTCCTATTACATTTTGTTAGGGTATCATTAACATTGAATGACTGAAGCGGGGGCGGGGGGGATAGGCCATGTGCCAAATACAGGACTCAGGAGTAAACCTTTATTGTTTAGCCCCTTGTTTAATTAAATTAATTAATCTAAATTATTTTTAGGCTGCTTTTCTGGGCAAATGTCCCTGTAGCTTACAATACAATCCAGTTCAGTTCAGTGCAATGCAATGCAATTATGAAAAGAATAGTAATACAAAATTTTGAAATTTTGAACTACAACTCAATACTACCCCCTTTTTTTTCCAACAAAGCAAAATGACACCCAACCCTAATTCCACTAGACCATCACACAGCTAATAAGCATCATGCCTAGAAGGCCAAATGAGAAAGACAAGTTTCAGGGCCTTCCAAAAATTCTGCAACGTAAAAATTTGATACAGGTCTAATGGAAGGGAATTCCATAGCCATCAGGCTACCGCAGAGAAGGATTTGTTTCCTTGTGGTCACCCACCATACCAGCTGTAGGGGGAGAGTCTCCAAAGCAGATCAAAGTCTGCAGCAGATCGCATGATGAGGTGGTGGTACTCAACTGTCCATGGTTGGTTGTGGTGCTACTTGTTGCAGAAAACAGAGGGAAAGGGCCCAAGGCAGTTGTGAGGTTCAAATGCACCTGACTGGCTCCACTGGCGCATACGCACAGCACCGACTGCACTGATGCCCTGCCCCTCCCGCTCTACCTCCTGGTAAGCAGTAGTAATGTGACCAACCAGAGGTCAGGTGAGCATTGCCATTCCACCACACTGCCTGCTACAGCTTAAGGTGTGGTCAGATAGTATGTCTGCAGGTGCTCAATAAATAGTTTGGACCCAAATGGTTCCAAGGTGTGTTAGGACATTGTTGGCCAGTGATGAAATATCATATTGGAAATTCTTTCTTCCTTTCCATTTCTATTAATCATTGTCTAACATTGAGAATGGTCAACACAAATAAAAAGGAAGAAAGGTCAAATCTCTCCAAACTGAGTGAATGGGCATTATAATGGCAAATAATTGTTCAGTACAAGTACATGTAAAGTGAAAACAAAAAAACCCCCATAATTTTGAATATATACTAATGGGGCATGAACTGACCGGGAAAGAGAGCTCGGGACCATAGTGGATAGCTTGCTGAAAACGATGACTCTGTGTGCAGAGGTTGTGAAAAAGGGGAGTCATGTTATGGATTATTAGGAAACTGCTGATATCACAGCACCATTATACAAATCTGTGGTGTAACCACACTTGGAATATTGTGTACAGTTCTGTTCACCACACCTCAAAATAATATTGTGGAGCTGAAAAGATGCAGAGAAACAGAGCCAAAATGATCAAGGGACAGTAGCAACTCCCCTATAAGGAAAGGTTACAACATTTGGGTACTTTTAGTTTATGAAAAAAGGTGAGTAAAGGGGAAATATGATAGAAGCATACAGAATTATGGATAATGACCCTTGGGATCCCTTCCAACTCTATGATTCTCTTATTCAACTAAGTTTTAGTCAGCATAGGCCCACTGAAATTAATGAACATGACTAACATTTTCAGTGGGTCTGCTCTTAGTAAAACTTAGCTGAATACAACCCCAGGAATTTCTATTCCACAACCATTGTTAAAGCAGCATAGCCATTGTACTGATCTCGCATCCATTTGAGCTTTGCATAGGAATGTTATACTGTACCTCTTGCATTTACTGACCAAATTATAGATATATCCATATGGGCAAAATGAGATAATGTTCTGGGTACCTGGTAAAGTGGGAACTAGTTCTTGAAATCTTAAAATAAAAATAAGCGTTAGTCTGCAATCCTAGCCCCACGTATCTGGGATTAAGCCCAGCTGAATTTAATAGGATTTACTTCTGAGTATACATGGTTAGAAATGTGTTGTTAAGTCTTTGAAGAGCCACAAGGCTTCTGGGAGACACAGGAAGCTGGTTTTTACCAAGTCAGACTACTGGTCTACCTATCTCAGTACTGTTACATTGACTGGCAGCGGAGAGACTCTCTCCAGGGTTTGAGGTAGGGGTTTTTCACAGCCCTACCTAGAGACACTAGGGATTGAACCAGGGATCGTCTGCATGAAACTCAAGATGTTCTACCTCTGAGCTACAACCCTTCTCCAAACTTCCGGTTGTTTAGATAACCCCTTTTATATTCTCAAAAAGGAAAGAAAGGGAAGTTCAGAAATGTTCATCTATTTTAAATTTTAAGGAACTTAAAAGCAGATGCTGCATAGATGTGAGCAATTCACTTTCTTAAATAAGGAATTGGAGAGGGAGAGAACGCACAAGTCAAGGAAAGAACCAGGCGTGAGTCACTCTGAGTGGTCACCATCACTTAATAAAAATAGCTTTTCTCAATTTTATAGTCTACACAATTGGTGTCTGTAGTAAAAAGAATCTGAATGTTTTTACCCTTTCTATTATTAGATTGTTGGGTGAGTTTGAGCTTCTTTCTCTAGTCATCTTATTCCACAAGACTTGGCTTCTGCTGACGTTACTGGGAGTTTCCTATTCTACTCACAGGGTAGCTGAACATGCCCAATAATGGGTTCCAACACACCAGCTGGAAAAAAAGTGGAGTAGATATTGACTCGTACACTGGAGTGAGATAAAAACTGCAGACACCAACAGAGGAAAAACTGCTTATACAAACTTGGATAAAAGTATTTGCTCACAGGATGCAAGAAGTTCATTTTAGCTGAGAAAAGGAAATCTGTATTATATTTTATATTCTACTTCTATACTCCACTTTTTATACTGCTTTATTGTTTAGTTGTACTTTATTTTTTATTATTTTATTTTCAGCCGGGGTTGGTTTTAACTAAAAACTGTTTCAAGGATGAAGTTCTTTTAAAAAAGTGTGGTAAATATTTTCAAACAAATCAGAGAACAAGATAAATAATCCTCCCAGTTGATGCTTCAGCAAGACATTCTGAAAAACAAACAAAGTGGTTCAAATTATCATTCTGCTGCCACCTAAAACTTAATAGGAATTACTGAGTCTTGCATGATAGCGAATCAGAATGTGAAATGGAATGGGGAGAAGACTTTTAAAATAATGTCAATAGATTGAAAATATCTTATTATAAATGTGCCTTAAAGATTTATTTGAAACGCTGATATTTAGTATAATGAAAATGTCTCCTAAAATGTTAATGTATTCAACATTTAAAGGCACATCATCTTGACTTTAAACCAGATAAAACAGGTATGCAATGTGCATTTTGTCAAATAATTGTATTGCTCCCAAAGTCAGTTTCTGTCTTGTTTCAGAAACATATTTGAAATGCATCTGCTAGGTTAATATGTATATAAAACATTTCCTTAAAAAGAATGGCTTCTTCCACCCATCTGTCAAAACAACAGTTCAGTATTTCCCCAGAAAATGATGGTGACATCATCAATAAGAAAAGCCATTTGAAGTTTGAACTGTATTTTATACTGTTTTATTTTGGTTGGTGGCATTGCATGCCTTTTATTATTTTGTATACCACTTTGAGATTTTTTTTTATGTTTAAGGAGTCTAGAAATATTTATAATAATAAAAGAAATATCAATAAAAATTGTACTTTTTGGGTTTGTCACAGATTTGAATTACGTCACTGATATTGATACAAAAGAAACTGGAATTTCAAAATACTGATTATTTTCCAATAATCAGAAATGAAAATTACTCATAATAAACGTCTGCAATGTTTTGCAAAAATGTGAACATAACCCTGGGAAAGAAAGCTAAAATATTGGCAAATTCTAATTTAATACCAAAAAACCCACATTTCAAAAGGAATTCCAGTTATCTGGGATATAGCATCACAGTCTAGAAGTTTCCACTGAGAAAACATGATTTGTAGAGGCAGAAGAAGCATAAGTAGACTCAAGATTCTTTATATTAACCTACTGAAGTGCTTTGCCACTTATTCTTATTAATTAGGACTAACCTACCTATGTAGTTCCATATCCCAAACAACATGGGATGGGATGCCATTGCACCATGCACCTCCCCACCCTAGCTTCACATCATTGGCTGTCAGAGACAGGAAGATGCACCACATGATAATGCCATGCCACACCATGTTAATATTACATTAAAAGGAAAAAGCTACAGAGTGCCTCTCTATGTCTCTTATAAATGTCTAGTTTGGCCCCTAGACCTCCATAGCCCTATTTAAGAAGCTGGAAAGATAACGAATCTGCACACAACTTCAAAAACTGGGATAAAGGCAACAAAAATTGTAGTAACACTCATAAATTAATAATAAATTAATAATAAAGGGGGAACCGCATAAGTTTTGGTGCCAATCACTGGGACCTGAATGTGTATCTGCTTTGCTACTAGTTACGGTAAGTTTTAACACAACTAAAATCCATTTCCCAGAATCAATTTTCAATACTCATATTACCTATTCAGACCATTATCTTAGCTATACTCAGAAATCATACAATGAAAGAAACTAGAATTAATAATTAGGATTGAAATTTTAGCTGAAGCTTTTCCCAAGAACTATTGCCTCTGGAGGTCATTCAAAGTCCTTTGTGATGTTTTGCCTCCATTTTCCCCACACAGACTTCCTCTTTCCCCAGTTCAGAAGCACTGATGGTTTCTGATGTTAAAGTATGCGTGTTTGTGTCATACACGCGTGCACCTTTCAAACTTTCCCCTTTTCCTTCAGAGTGCCAAGCTTTTGCGTAACAACTACAGATTTTACCTAAAGTAAATCATCAATGAAGTGAGTGTTTAATCTTCAGTTACTAGTATGTTCCTAAATGTTGCATTATTCCAAACATTGACTGAACCTATACTAACAAGCTGTTTGCTCTCCTGTGCAAATGATGAGTGATGAATTCATAAAAAAACCTCAGGGAAATATCTGACAAATACCGAAAGCAATATAAAGCAATTTAAATAAAATCTAGCCAAGGTATAGATCCTAAAACAATATTAATTTCTTATAACTGAAATTCTCTTGCACTAGCAATGTACGCAATGTAAAAGTTTTAAATAATTTCTGACTTGCAAGAGAAAGCAAAAAAAAAAGCCAAGCAACAGTTAAAAACCAAAGGCCACTTTCCAGACACAGGTTTAGAAAACTGATTTCATACCTAACTTTCAATGTTGTTACACCCTGTTAAAAAGAGAGTCCTAACCTGATTTAATGTGTACCCAAACAAGGAGGAAATTGGATTTTCCAACCATGACATGCCACTGGAACTCTCTGATACACAAAAGCAATAAAGACAGTTCCTGTCCATAATTCATAGATCCCTTTAATTTAAAAACAGTACTTATAGGGGGGAAACCACACAGTGAAATAAAGAGTTTAGCAGAGAACTCAAGTTTTAAAGTTTACCAAATAACATATGGAGATAAAAAAAAATTGGAGACATCCTAAAAGACACAGAAGGTGCAACATTGACACTTTCCCATCAGGGCAAACTAACCTCCTATTAAACCAGTGAAAAATCCCCCCAGCTGTTTAGGATCAATGTTTCAGCACCTCAGCTGCCTGATGCAGCCATCAGAGGTACAGAAAAAGAGTACTGGATGTACAGGAGAAAGCAAAAAAAAAAAAAAGCAGTAATTTGAAATAAAGGGCAAGGGAAGGGAGCTTTGCAACATGCCAAGTCTGTGTTTACTACGTTTCAGAAGCAGGGATTCAGTTCACAGCCAGAGAGTAATCTGAGCTCTGCACCATGGACAGTGACTGCTGCTGCAGCTACTGCAGCTGCCTCCCTGTACCCAGATCACTCAACCCCTGCAGGATTTAAACCGGATATCGCCCACTGCTGAAAGCCAGCCCACTCACACAGCCCGCTACACAAATACCCCTTTCCCCAGAGTCCCTTGCCCGTTCTCGACGATATGCTCCAGCCACATATGCCATTAAGAGGCAATGAGCTGCACCATCTGTCCCGGAGATTTACTCCTGCTTGCCCTTTGCACTAGGAAGAAGACGGAGTTTCGCTGACCGAAGTGCCAGCATCCCTCCTGTGCACATCCTCTGTCCCCTGCCTTATTGGAACTCACTTTAGGAAAATCCCAGGACACCCCTCCCCCCCAAAAGACCCCACTCAACCCTACAGAGTTCCATTTCAAATGCACATCAAATGCAGTATCAAATACAGTTCATCCATTACTCCAGAGAACCTTTCACAAACTATTTCCAGACACGTAGCCATGTTAGTCTGTTGCAGCAAAACCAGGGGAGTCCGGTGGCCATGCAAAGAGTACACTCCCTATTCCAACAGGATAAGCCCCAAAATGCAGGATAATCACTTAATTGAATTTTCATCAGCATATGTCAAGTGGTATCTGCTTCATGAGAGACAGCCCTAATGCTGGTATCTTTCTATACAAGCTGTCCCACACCCCAGATACATTCCTTACACAGTCGATATTCACTGAACAAGCCATGGCAATGCTCTACCTTCAGATGCACAAAAACACTCCAGGAAAATCCAAGTAATTTACCCACCAATTCCTGCCCAGACAAATCAAATCCTTATTCTGGATACCTGGGCCCACCCTAATTCAGCACTTTCGGCACAGATGGACTACTGCCCACTCCTGGTGCAGAATTACAAATTATCAGGCAAGACATCCAGCTTGCTGGTAGAGAATCTGATTTGGATGCAGAAACTCTCAGGTTCAATCCCCAGCAACTTTAGGTAGGGCTGGCGAGGTCCTGTCTGAAACCCTGCAGAGCTGCTGCCAGTCAGTGTGGACAGTATAAGGCAGATTCCTATCTGTCTCCCAACAAAATGGTACACAGCCTAACCCCCATACCCATCCTATGCGTTCCAGGTGACCAGTGTCCACCAAATGCAGAAACACCAGCAATGCTCTCCAGGCAGATCCCTACTTCGCAAAAGTGTAAACAAGCCAGTCTTAAGCCTTCGCCAAGGCTTGCAAACCTCTCGCCTCGTAAAAGCATACAGCCTTCCCTTGTCCAAGTCAGCTCACTCTTTACTCAGCAAAGGACCAAATCCTATCTCTGAAATATTAATTCCTGACTTGGGTGAAAGGCGACTCACCCCTTGCCAGCAAGCATCACAGTGGCACAGACCCTGTCAACTTTGGGCAGATCTCCAAGGATGGCGGCTCTTTCAATCCCTACATGTATTGGCCAGAACCTCAGTCTCAACTATTGGGGTGCGTGGACATGCCTCCCACTTGCCTTCGCGTGGCCTTCCCGCAGCGCCCCCTGTTGGGCGAGGGAGGTGGCAACGCTTTATTAAGCAAGGAGAAAGAGTTTGCCTCAATGGAAATTCCCGTTAGCTGTTGCAGCAGGGGTAAAAAAAACACAGCAGGACGCCAGCGGGGGAGGAGGCGAGCGAGGCTGCCGGGCGGAGGCGGAGGCTGATTAAATTCTTCCCGGGAAGGGATTAGGGAGCCAAGCAGAGGGGCGAGGCAGCGGCTCCGCACGCTCCTCTGTACCGGACCCGAGGCCACGGAAGGCGGCGTTCCGGACACGCTTGGCTCCACTAACCCGGGGTCCCTGACCGGGGTGGCTGCTCAGGAAGCAGCTCTCGCCAGATTCGTTAAACAGGGGCAAAAGTGAAGTACATACCGTTGCCTTAAGACTCTGTGTCGGTTAATCCGAAATAGCCGACCGGCGCCCTGATTCTGGGGTCACAATTACTACTAAACACAGATTAAAATCCCACGCGATTCACAAACAGGCCCTGCGGTGCATTACATATGCTCCCTTTAACCTTCCCGATTGTATACAAGGAGGGGGGATGTGTCGTGGTTTTTTTAAAAAAGTAACTCATCAATTCAATGAGATCTATGGAGTTTGCACTTCGTGGTTGTGTAACTGCGAGACCCGAGTGGGCTGGCAATCTGGCATCCGGAAGGCAAAGTAGAAAGAGCGCGCGCGGGTTGAAGAGGACGGCGACAGGGAGAGAGGGTGGTCTGGTGGCCCCTGCCATGGGAAATAAATCCCACCCCAGCCTTCGATTTGCGAAGCAGGTGTCTCAACACAGAGACCGGCCCCCACTCTGTTTATCCAGGGTGACTTCCATCCTCGGGGAAGTCTGCTCTTCAAGAAGGAGCGTGCGCATCTCCGCCTTGCCAGCAAGGAGCAAAGAAGCCCTTGCTCCCATCCCAAGGGAAGAGGTGGGTGGCATCCACTCCTTTCCCACGCTCCCTCCCCAAGGAAGAGATAGCGCCAAGTCCCTGCCCCACTTCTGCTCGTCCCCAGGTCGGAGGGATCCCCGCTCCCCCCGTCAACTCCCCATCCGCTCGCCCCGCGGTGCCTTTATTTGCAATCATCGGTTTCATCCTTCTCGACCCGCAGGCCGACTTTTGTTTGACCCCACCCATCAGATCCAACGCCAGTGCAAGGGGGGGGGGGGTCACTGGGTCCTAACTTTCCGCCATAACGCTTCGGCACCCCGGTCTTTCTTCCCTACGCAGGCAGATGCATCTCTCCACTATTAGTCTTCTTACTAACGCCGAAGCGAGCACCTGCTCCTTTCCGCCGTGGGAAATACGAGTCCCTAACTCGCGTTCCCGAGGAAGCTCCAGCCTCCCCTCTGCAACTCCTCTCCCGTCCCCCTTCGCCCCCCAACACCTTCCGGGATCAAGGGGGTCGCTTTCCCCCAAGCCCCCTCCCCGCCCCACCGCTGCCGCCCCAGCTTCGCAACCCCGTTCCAAGCAGGCCCAGCTTCGCCTCCGGGGCAGCGCGGGGAGCCCGGGCTTCTTCGCCCGCGGCCCCGGCGGCGGCGGCGGCATCCTCTCGCCAGCCCCGCCACCGCCCTTCGGCGGGAACAAAGAGCCCCCAGCCCCGCTGCTGCGGCTCTCCTCTGTCTGTCTGTCTGTCTTCCTTCCTTCCCCTCGCTCGGCTCTTTACCTGCTGCAGGGCCGCCAGCACCATCAACAGCAGCGGCGGCAGGATCCGCGGCGGCGCTCCCGCTATCCGGCACATGGAGGCGAAGCGGTGGCGGGGGGAGGCGTGCACGGCGGGGCGAAAAGTCCGCGGATGGGGGCCCGGCGGCGGCGCGGGCCAAGGCGGGAAGGGCGGCGGAGGATCCGCGGCGCTCGCCTGGGAGGAAGGGGCGGCGGAGCTCCCGGTCCGGCTGCCGCGTCCGGGGTGTCGGCGATGGGCGACTCGCACAAAAGGCAGCGGGCGAAGGAGTCTCTTCGTGAGGGGCGCTGCCGAGAGGGGGGGGGCTGGCGGCGTTAGCGGTTCCTGCGGGCTTTCCCCGGGCACATAGCCCGTCTTCTTCGCTCCTGCGGCGGCGGCGGTTGCCTGCTTGTCCTTCTCGCCGGCCGGCTTGAGGCAGCCTCCCTCCCTCCTTCTGCTGCTGCTCAGCGCGTCGCCAAGTGCGCCCTGGCAGCGCCGCTCCGACGCCGGCTCTGCTGCTGCTGCTGCATGCTCGCCGCGAGTCCTTCGCCTCCTTCACTTTCTTGCCTCGCTTCGTCTCCCCGCCGGCCAGCAGCCAGTAGCGGCGGCAGCAGCAGCAGCAGCAGCAACAACAACCCCCTCCGCTTGCACACACGAGGATAACAATACCACAGCAGCCTCTGCCTCGCTCGCGCGGCGTTCCTGTGTGCGCCTGGATGTGTGTGTGTGCGCGCGCGCTCGCGTATGTGTGTGTGTATGTGTATGCCTTCACTTGCGCTTGGCTGCTGCTGCTGCTGGCAGCTTCACCTCCTCCTCCTCCTCTCCTCCTCTTCTTCCCCCCTCCTCCCCGGCTCTCCCTGCCGGCCGCACGGCCAATGGGAAGCAACCGGCTCCAGCTCAGCTCAGCCCTTTGCCCGGGCCAGGCAACCGCCCACAGCTACCCCCGAGCGAAAGGTTGAGCTGCCGCTGCTGCTTCAGCCAGAGAGAGGTGCGCAGAGGAAGCCGAGGGTTTGTTGTGGGCACTTTACCCCTCCGCCAGGACCACGGGCCGGGCGTGTCTGGTCTGCACACACACAGAATGGGGATTTTAGGCGAGATGGTAGGGAGACCGAGAGAGAGAGAGACTCGAGGTAACGTTCCGACACGACCGTGAGAAAGCCTCGCGCTTTTATTATGAGCCGGGTGAGAGGACTCTCTCCGGCGAACGTGAGAAATGCCTGTGCAAAACAAAAAGCCGAGGCAAGCCAAGGCGGGCGACGCCAGGGAACGCTGCTCTTGCCCCCATTGTCTGGAGGCGTTTTGCGACGAAGCCACCTGCTGGGAAAAGCGGCTTAGCTGAGGAGGCGGCTGCGTCGCCTTTTGTTTTTGCTCCTCTCCCGCCATCGCCCAGGAGCCTGGAATGGGACCAGCGCGCCAATTAGGAAGTTTTCGGTCCCTGCGCTTCGTGGGTTGGCGGACCTTTTTTCAACCCGCGGGCGCCCCTCCTCGAGATTCTGCTACCTGCTTCGTTACTCGCCAAATGTGCAATTAAATATTGCACATACTGTATATGTAATTGCTTTTTTAAAATAAAAACTTCGCCTGCTGCTGCTGCTGCTGGGCAGCGCTCCAGCCTGCGTACCCAAAAAATGTCAGGCTGCATAACGGAAATTAGGAAGGTTGCTGAGTGCACAGGAAACCTCGAGGATTAGTGCTGGGTCATTTGCGGAGCTGGCAAGGATTTTTCCCTCACCCTACAGGTCACTGAGCAAACTTGCTTTGTGTCCACGCATCAAAGCCTCCTGCCGGAGAGAAAGAGCAAAAAAAACAAAAACAAAAAACGGGGGTGGGGAGACGAGAGGTTGCAAGCGCTGGGCCCCAGACAGTGTCCTAGAAGCGACTAGGCTCCGGATAGCTGTTGAGAATCGAGCAGTTCGTTTAGGATTGTGCTTGCACGGAGGGCTGAAAAACATTGAATCTGGAAACTCTGCAAACGGCTGTGCAGGTCTTTTCAGGCCAGTGCTGGCTTTGCAATGACACACTGTAGTAAGTAATAAGGGAAAACAGATAGCCTCGTCTCCATTATTAGCGCCATCATGTAGATATAAGACTTCATAATCGAACACATTGCAAGCCTCTCTTACCTCTTGGTTGTGGTGAATAAAAACCGAAATGGGCTGGCTGCACAATATTACTTACTTTGCAGCTAAACTGCTCCAGAGCAAATCTATGGCCATTGGTGATGGCAGGACAGAACTTGGGGCAGGTGTCCAGGCCTCGTTTGCAGAATGAGCAGGGATTCCTAAAAAGCTTGCTACCTTGTGAAGAAAGTGAAGTGACTGATATTACCATCTAAAGGTGGGAAATCAAGAATGTGGCATAAGATAGAGCAGAGTCTAAAATTATATAACTACAACCAGAATGGTGGTACTTCGCAACATTTTTTTAATTATATTGCTACACCCAGGCATCAATATAATAATTTACTCCACAGTTTACTCTGAATATGAGTTGTGTAGATGGCTACGATGCTAACTTACTGTATTGTATTAAAACTATATAAAAGTTTTGGGTTTTTTTTTACTAAAATTTGGCATTTATCTATGGCCCTTAAGGTAGTATAGTAGTGGACAGATGGTTAGGCATGTTAAACTGGGCCTCAAAAACCCTATGAATATTGAGCAATTTGCTGTCTCACAACCTAATCAACCTCAAAATGCACTTCCTTGAGCCCCTTGGAGGAAAGGCGGGATACAAATGTGATAAATACTTTAAAGAATAAATCAATCCCAGTGTGGACTTCAGTGCTGAAGAAGTTGCACTCCCTGAGGGGTTGTTACTGTCCCAGATCTTTTGCACTCAAGCTCAAATATCCAGCCCATTCTCTCACTTTTATAAACCAATTATCCCCCAACCCTGTTTTTGCCTGCAGGGTGCTTGTTGTTCTGCAAAGCACAGTGGTAGTGATATCACGGCTACTCACCATCCTAATTTGCCCAAAGGTGCTTCTATATAACCAATTTCTTGCACAGTGCAATGTTCATTAAGCTTGCAATCCTACACTCTCATTTACTTGCTAATAAGCCTCATTGAATTATCGTTTGAATTATGGTGCTGGAGGAGACTCTTGAGAGTCCCATGGACTACAAGAAGATCAAACCTATCTATTCTTAAGGAAATCAGTCCTGAGTGCACACTGGAAGGACAGATGCTGAAGCTGAGGCTCCAATACTTTGGCCACATCATGAGAAGAGAAGACTCCCTGGAAAAGACCCTGATGTTGGGAAAGATTGAGGGTACTAGGAGAAGGGGACGACAGAGGACGAGATGGTTGGACAGTGTTCTAGAAGCTACCAGCATGAGTTTGACCAAACTGCGGGAGGCAGTGGAAGACAGGAGTGTCTGGCGTGCTCTGGTCCATGGGGTCACGAAGAGTCGGACACGACTAAACAACAACAAGCCTCATTGAACGCAATGGGTTATATGGCATAGGATGGAGCTGTAAATTGTTAACATGTTTCAATAGTCCAAAAATAGTTAAAATTATTTAAAAGATGTGTTTAAAGTATTTAAAAGATGCATTCCCCTTGTAATTGTAAGATTTATGGAATAGTCTCCCAGGAAGGCCCTCCTGCTGCCAACTTTGTCATCTTTTTGGTGCCAGGCCAAAGTGCTTTTATATTTTCACAGGCATTTGAGCTGCACGAGTGGTGTGATACTGTACTGTTAAACCTATTTTAAATACATTTTATCATTGCCTTTTTTCCCTTGGTTGTAAATGGCTTATACTTTTCATTTATTGGAAGTTATGTATAAAATTAATTAAACCTACCACAGGTTAATTAGCCCACAGTTACATAAATTTGTATGGCCAATGCCTAAAACAATAAAACTAGTGTGGCTTAACAGTTAGTGTTGGTCTAGGTCCTGGGAGATCAGGGCTTGAATCTCCGTTCAACCAGTCAGTGTTTCTCATCCTAGCCTATCTCACAGGGTTGTGGGTGAGGATAAAATGAGGGGAGAACCCTGTACACCACGTTGGCCTCCCTGAAAGAAAAAGTGGTATATAAAATGTAATAAATGTATTAAAGTAAATATAATAAAATTGGACTGAAAGGGTTAGAAAACTGTCCTGCTACCATCCAACAAATAAGCGGGTGTTAGGTTAACCTTTTTTAGGTAATCTTGAACCCAAGAGTTTCTACATGCAAGCTTGTGCCCTACCACCGAGTTAATAGTAATAATATTTACTGTAGAATTTGCTAGTGCAAGAGGTCAGAAAGGAAAATGGAAATGATGTCAGGAGAAAAAAAATGGGTTGAGGGAATTAAATTTTTTAAATGAAACTTAAGCTCCAAGGGTATCTTGGCAGTGCTAGTTTTGGGAGACGAGAAAAGCTCAGCACTACAGGTAAAGTCAATAATCATTTCTGCAAGGGGGAGGGGGGGAACCCAACCTCTTTGCTTGCAGAAAGCAGCTCTCCTTGGATTCCCTCCAAATCCCAAAGACTCGCTGATGCCTTGATCGTGCATCATCATCGACTGGGATTTGGACAGCCTTATTGCCTTGTTCTTCTAGATATGGATTGGACCGGGTGTGACTCATGACCCAGCTAGTGAAGCCTTTAGTCACCTTGAGTAACCATTTCCTTTTAGGAAGACCACTTGAGTTCAGATGTTAGAAAAAGCGAGTCGATCAAAAGGAAATGTATCATCATCTCTGTTATCTAAATAAGGCTTAAGTAGGGCTTAATTAAGTGTCTGAAATTGCCTTTTGTGCTGGTGTGAATTTCACCGTACATTAATTTTAACTAGGAAGAGTGCAGGCTAATAAATCTGATCACTAAAAATTCATACCGTCCAGGGTCCAATAGCCAAAAACAGCCATAGGGGTGCTAACTTAGAGATACCGATCACCAACTTCCTAACACCAGCATCTGTCAGCGAGGGAGCCTGAAGCTACTATACATTTAGTAGCTCAAACCAACAGCAGAAGCTCTCTCCTGATATGTCCAGGAAGCCATCGTCCCATTCAGCAAACACAACTAAATCTGAAAGCTAGTATCTTGCCCAAGGTCACCTAGGGGAGCCTGAGTCAAATACTGCATGCTAGATAGTTGGCTAGCCCCCAAATCTGACGCTTAAGTGAGCAGATTATAGCTGGCCCTTAAATATCATAAGGGGGCATTAATAAAATAGGAAGGTCTAAGGGTAATGATAATCAACAGAAATTAGATGTGGCATTATAGCAGAAGGCTAGCAAAGTTCTGATTTTCAGCAGTTCTGACTACTAAATAAGATAATAACATAATTTCTTTACATATCATAGATTCTGGAGAACCTATGGCTGAGCTAGATTTGAATATGACCAATGCTGAAGGCGAACAGTTTATCTGTTAGATGACACTGGCTAATGCTTTATGTACACAGCTGTTTATCTGTTCCAAAGAACAGATGCCTCTTATTTCACAACAGCTCAACTCTCCACTGCATTCTGTAAATCAAATTCCACACTTCTTCATAGGTGTTTTGAGCCACAGGCATGCAGCACAAGGCTATGCATGCTTACTCAGAAGTTGTCTAGAGGAAAGCATTCTGTATGGCAGGATGGCTTACCCATGGTTCTCCAGATGTTGTTGGACTCCCAACTCTCATCAGCTTCAGCCAGCTTGGCCCGTGATCAGAGATAACGGGAAATGTAGTCCTTCTGGAAGGTTACCCATCCTGCTGGCACTAAAAGCAAGATTTAGTACAAAGCCCTGGTAAGCGTTGGCCAAAATTAAGATGCGCTGGCAGCACTAGTAGTGATTTATGTAAAATTCAGAATGTCATCTCATTGGTTTTAAATTGATCTGACTGGGTTTCCAGCCAAGTGCCCATATTTATTATTTTATTCCTACCACACCCTTAACTGCAGAGAATGAAAACATTTGATGTTTGCATATATTTACATGAATTAACATATGCAGTTGAGCAATGATCATTCCACTTTGAAAAGTGGCCTGTGTGGTGCCCTTTACCACTAAATACTCCCATACCAGTTATAGCAGAGTGACATTTGAAATGGTAGCTAGGAAAACTGTTTTCTGGATGCCGAGATGAGATGATTAAAAACTGCTGACACGAAGATAAACAATTAACATTTTCAGATACATTTCTTTTGGTCTTGACATTTGCAAAAGCAAAATATTTTCTGGTGTTTTCCCTGTAACAAAATGTGGTGAAGTGTACTGAAAAAAATCAATTTTCAAATAAAAAAACACTTTCTGCTCCTGAACTGCTTCAACATGTTTATGTTTTTATATTTGGTAAAGTGCTTTAAGATTTTCTGCTTTTATGAAATGTGGTTAATAATTTTCCACATTTCATAATAATTTCATGAAATGTGGTTAATAAATAAAATATTTTCAGTGCTCTTCTGACTTGGATTTTTTTGGGGGGGGGTTAAAAAAAGCATTATATTTATATGGATCAGGAATATTTTTTGACCAATATTTTTATTGTTTCTAAATAATTTGAAACAATAGTTTGAAAACAATTATAGAAAGGTGTACAACTGGTACAGTGTTTGTTACCCGTTCCAAGGAAAACCAGTCAATAGTTCTGTAATAACCCTGTTCTGTTCTTCATTTTTAAAATCTGTAAGCATTTTTCAGAATGTAAAGCACAAAATATAAGGGTGTCCATTTGGATATTAAATAATTTATACCACAGTTATTTTTCACAGAGCAAGTCCTGGACTCTCATATTCCTGGATCCAATCTATCATTAAAAGCCAGAAAATGAAATAGGCTTTATAGCTTACCTGGAAGATGACCAGACCTTCGCTTTGGCTGTCAGTCTACATGGTGCAGTTTCAACTGCTATGAGTAACCAAATTATTAACAGGAATAGCAACTGTGTGAAATAAAAAAATGCTTTCACAGCAGCTTTCAGCCGACACGCAGGGTCATATTCTGCTTTCAGCTATACATTTGTAACTAAGAGAAGCATCTGGCTTGTGGCATTAGCCTGTTGCCATGATGCTTGTAGTACGTGCTTCACTAAGTGACCCACTGCTGCGCTGCTCTGAATGCCTTCAGTTGACAATTTGAGTAGAATTATTCAGAAATAAATGAATAGGATTGTTCTCACAAAAACAAGGTGATAAGCAAATCACTCAGATGGTTTAAATCATAGCGTAGAATTGCAGAGTTGGAAGGGATCCCAAAAGTCATCTACTCCCAACTCCCTGCAATGCAGGTATCTCATCTAAAGCATCGTTGACAGATGGCCCTCCAACCTCTGCTTAAAAACCTTCAAGGAAGAAGAGTCCACAACCTCCTGAGGGAGACCATTCCACTGTCAAACAGCTCTTACTTTCAGAAAGCCCCCCCCCCCGGTGTTTAGTTGGAATCTCCTTTCTTGTAACATGAATCCATTCGTTCCAGTCCTACCCTCTGGAGCAGGAGAAAACAAGCTTGCTCCATCTTCCATATGACAGCCCTTGAGATATTTGAAGATGGCTATCATAGATGGCTAAACATACCCAGCTCCTTTAACCGGTCCTCATAATCCTTGGTTTTATTTATTAAAAAAACAAGTAAAGGTAGCATATAGTGAAATTCAACTCATCCGGTAAAATGACAACCTACCCAGAGAGGAATTCTCATCTTGTATTGGAAAGTGTATTGTCTAGCTATCTTTGAACATAGTCTTTTTCTAAGATGCAAACGTATATTCAGCATTGCTTGGTGTTCCATTAAAAAGACTCTACACCTGGCAGAAATAAAAAAAAAAATAAAATATGAGCTGTTCCAAAAGGTCACACACTGTGATGATTTTGACAAATGTAATGTGCATGGTTTTTGATAAAGATTTGCCCTGAAAATATTCTTTTATGCTTTCCTCTATAACCCAATAATGCTGGCTTTATGACAAGATGCACTATACCACTTTTGATGAACTTCTAGAATGAACTTTATTGCAGTTTTTTTTAAAAAAAAAACCAACCACAGTTGCCTAGTAGCATAGGAAAATTAGTCACCAATTCTGTCTTCATATGGGCAGTTCTAAAAACTGAACCCTGACCTTTGAATCCAAGAATCTTGTCCTTAGGCCCACAAGCCATACTTGCTTAAAAGCTTGGAGTCATATCCTCTAGAGCTACAAACAGAAGTCTGTGAATTCCAGTGCCTTTGATAAACAATGACTGTATCTTGTTCAGATTCCAGGAAGCAATCTTATCTAAAGTGTTATGACATCCTTTATTTCAATTTATGAGATACTCACAATTGGAAGGGGGGGTACTGAAAATTTCTTTTCTGGTGCCTATATACATTAGATAGGAGAATGTGAACTATAGAGTTCTTTGTTTGGTATAAGAGTTTTTAAAAACAACAACAACATAATTGAACAGGGTACTAGACTAGACTGATGAATGACAGTGGCACTTGCCACAGATTGCCTCTACCCACACCAACCTACCAATGCTCAAAATTTTGGTTTAAAAAACCAAGCAAAGTGCAGTTAATGACTGCTCCCCACTGAGGATGCTGATGTTTTGTCAAAAGGCCATAGGTATCCCTTATAGACCAATGGCCGTAATACTTGAGGTGTCTTGAACTCTGTAAGCACAACACACAAACACTGTGATTATAATACATTGCATGTATCCCCCCAAAAAATTAAACAATGCTTAATTCCAGTGAAGAAATTCATTTCCGGAGACTTGGAACCTTTCATTGTTTTGGTCAGCGAAAAGAAGTTTCTTCCCTTTATCAGCAGAATTGGCGCTACTATAGGTGCCACATAATACCCATTCCACATGTGTTTCCTGTGGCAGCACCCACACTTTGGAACTCCCTGCCTATTGAGCTCAAGCAGCACCTTCACAGAGTTCTTTTCGGTGCCTACTAAAATATTCTTGTTTAGACAAGCCCCCCCAAGATGTTTAGAAAGTTGAGGTAGTGTTAATCTATTTTAGTATTTTGACTTTTGTACTTGGTTGTGAATATATGTACAACCATGTACAAAAGTCAACCATATATATATTCAAGTGCTGTACAGTGGTACCTCGGATTAAGTACTTAATTCGTTCCGGAGATCCGTTCTTAACCTGAAACTTCTTAACCTGAAGCACCACTTTAGCTAATGGGGCCTCCTGCTGCCACTGCACCACCGCTGCACGATTTCTGTTCTCATCCTGAAGCAAAGTTCTTAACCTGAGGTATTATTTCTGGGTTAGCGGAGTCTGTAACCTGAAGCATATGTAACCCGAGGTACCACTGTACAGTGGTGCCTCGCAAGACGAAATTAATTCGTTCCACAAGTTTGTCGTCTTGCGATTTTTTTCGTCTTGCGAAGCACGGTGTCGGAAAAGTTTTGGAAAAGCTTCAAAAATCACCAAAGTCTTCAAAAACCTCAAAAAAGGCTACCACACCGCATGCTATGAGTTGCTCCTCAAAGTCAAGTCGCAACTGTATTAACGGTGTTAAGAAAAAGGAAACAAACTTGCAAGACGTTTCCATCTTGCGAAGCAAGCCCATAGGGAAAATCGTCTTGCGAAGCAGCTCAAAAAACAAAAAACCCTTTCGTCTTGCGAGTTTTCCATCTTGCGAGGCATTCGTCTTGCAAGGTACCACTGTATATATTTTTAAATAAATAAATAAAATATATGTGCTGATTTTATCCTATTTTCTACACTCAGTTCAAAGGCTGATCTTGACCTAATAGGCCTTTAATTTCTCTGTCCATATTGTACGGTTATGAGCATGAAAGGGCTTATTGCTATGGCTATCAGGTGATCTTAGCTAAAGAACAAGAGTGTGATCTAACGGCTCTAGTATTTTATATGTGGTTGCCAGAGGATCATGAGACAGCTAGAGGAAGTTGAGTTGTGAGTTTTTAGCTGAAGATGGCTAAAATTCTGGTGCTTTTGCTCTTTGGGAATTTAAATCAAGTTTACTGGTTGTGCAGTGTTTGTTTTCAATATGCAGTTTTACTTGGAAATTGGTCCCATTGTGATCAATGGAACTTACTTCCTACTTTATTTATTTAGGATTAGAGCCCCAGAGAGGTATTATTTTGGGCAGCTTTGAGGCCAATACTAACCATAATGCATCTATTTATCTACCATAATGGACCTCAGGACAGTGAAAATCTCAGTAGAGAAGTGAACCGAACAGTCATCCTTGACTGCAGACATTTTTGAATTGTTCCAGTGTTTACAAGAGAAGAAGTTATTCTAGCCATGCAAATTCAGCTCCAATATTCATTCATTCCTTCAGTTTCTATACTATCCTTCCTTCTTCCCAAACAAGAGCTTGGAGCAGCGTACAAGATAATTAATATATTACTACAAAATGTTCTGATAACTCTGATAACAATAAAAAACTAAGAACAAACCATTCTAATATTAGTCTGCCACATGTAAGAAAAACTCTAAACATCCATCATGCTGTAGGTAAAAGGAAGGGTTTTTTGTTTCAAATGGGCTTGTTTGGAACCACAAAGAAATCACGCAACAACACTGAAATCATCTTCCATCTAAATATTAAACAAGCCAAGCCCAGGATTGTTGTTGTTTGCTTTTTTTAAGGGAAAGCAACCCAACTGCTAGACTTGTCCGTCCCTGCATTTTGACAGTATTTTTATGAGACAATGTGTTTCATAAATGAAAATATAAGGCATAATGCTTGCATTTAAAAGCAATGGTGAGTTTTTTCTTCCTTTCTTTGAACAACCTCATTTTGTAATTTTAACAGATGCTCGCTTTATAGCAAAGTTTACAAGAAAATAAAACTTTCCAAAAAAAGTATATACGCACAATTCTTCTGCTTTTAACTCAACACTGGATTACCAAACTAGAGGTCTGGGACAAATCAACAACAACAACAACAACAACAACAAATGTAGTGTGAAACAGGATGATTGTGATGAAATTGCAAACAAAGGAGTCCACCTGTGTCCCATTCATGGGGCTGTGTTTCAATTGGGGTAGCCTAAAAATGACTCAAACGACACCTTATCAGCAGTTCAGATAAATTGGAACTGCTGATAGCATCCCATTCTCTCCCCACCCACTCTTGGCATTATACTGGGTGTGTTGCAGCATGCCTAGCCATTCATGTGAACTAAGAGGCCATTGTTGGTTTCACACGATGGTGGGGTCAGTGAGATGGTGCCCTTGGAAGAAAGAGGCTGCCACTGCTAGGATGGTGGACAAGCCCAGAACCTTATTTGTGGGCATCGCAAAGGCAGAAGCAGAGGGATGCAGCCTGCTAGGCTGGTGTACTATGGGTTTGTACCTGCTGGCTAACGTGCTACCAATGTGGGCCATGGCTATCAGAGGCACTTGCACAGTGAGGACGTATCAGTCCCCATGCATCCATTGCTGCCTTGTGGTACCAAGTCCTTCTGCCCCTCGTGCTTGCCACAGCAGAAGCCTCTCAGACCTATGAAGGTGTTGAATACTGAATCAGATCCTTGATCCATCTAGTCTAGCCCTGGAAGCCTTTCTAAGGTCTCAGATGGAGCTCCTTTCCATCCCTGCCACCTCAGGCCTTGTAGCGGATGTCCTGGAAAATTAACCGAGTCATGCCACTAGGTGATTTCAGACTAGACTTTCCCAGCTTGGTGTCCTGCAAGCATTTTGCACGGTGGATAGGAGTTGCATTCCAAAACCTCTGATGGAGGTTGAGAGACGCTGCTTTAAACTGTGAGTGATGGTCTTACAGGGAGAGGACTCTTTAGAAAATAATCTGCATTACTTTATCTATTCCAGAATAGGATAATCCAGGTCCTAATGTGCTAAGGAGCCCTCGTGCCCATTCTGCTGAGAGACACCCTGGATTTCTGCCCCAACATCTTGCCCTGATGCTACCACTAACTAAATCTGGGATCTATATCATGCATAGCCATTGAGCTATGCCTCCTCATTTTACTTCACAAGTTATCATCATTGACTGCTGGTTCTGGTTCTTTTTCCCCCCAGGCCACAGCACTGAGGTAACTTTTAATCTTTGTGAGAGTACAAAACAGCATTTGCTTAAGCTCAGATCATCCAAATCTCTCAACTATTTATCTCGCACAACATAAGCATCTCCATTAATATATTACCACAATTGCTAACTATAGCTAATACAGCCAATGACAAATAAAAATATTTTGCTTTGTATGGGAGGCTATTTCCGCGACTGATAACAAAAAGTGTAGAGCTCTGACGAAGAATAATGAGATTAATTTTAAAAGCAGGCTCAGCTTTAGACATCATGTCCAAAGGCAATGACATGATTATTGTTATTGTCTTGAAAGAAAATTAAAAGTTTGGGTTGATGGAAAACAAACCTGCTTGAGACACTCCAGTGACTTTGGCGATTAAGCAAATGGAAGAATTGTGTATAAAACTGATGGGTGAAACAATATGGGGCATGTTTTAAGAGGATTTTCTAGAGATCGGATAAATGGCTAATATTGATTTTATTGAGATTCCTGCTGTTAAAACATTGCACAGTGAGCCCAGAATTTCCCAGAGCTTGGCTGCCTGGGAATCTGAGTTGACTTTGCCTGTCAAGCAAGCTGAAGGACACTGAGCAGTTAAAACTATTTTAATCTTATGTTCTACCTCAAATTTAGGATGAAGCTAAGGCATTAGGCCTGCTGAGAATTTCCTGTGCAATAGAGTGCATTCCCACTTTCTAATCTTTTTCTTTTTATGCATTATAACAGGATTTTCATCACATGAGCACACAGCTTGGCAGTACCATACACTGTTTCGAACACATGCAATGAGCAACCACAACGACAGATGCCAACAACTTTTTGTTTTGTTTCTGAATTTTCTGGGTTTTCCACAACAGAAACATCAACTTCAAATTGTGTTAAAAGGCAGAAAACTTCAGCAGTTTTATTTTATAGTGAGATGGGTTGATCTTTCCTAGAAATATAGTCTAGGAATAATATAATAAGCTGGGTTGGCCTAAAAATATGCATGATTTGAGAGGTGGCAACTTTAGCACAATATTAGAAGCATACATTCATTCCAGTGAAGTCCTCATTCGAATTCATCTGTAGGATTGTACAGTGACTAATTCAAATAATTTACTGCTTATGCTGTACAGTATTAGGATATCTTATGAATTATGCTATGTATAACAGCTCTAAAAACTGGAACATATGGCAACAAACTCTATGTGTTCCAGAAGCCACACATGAAATACTGCTACTCGTATATTAGATATCATAGCCCTCACTCTTCACATAATACGTAAAAAAGACATGCCACATAGATGATTTTTAAAGTTTGACCAAAACGTGGCTTTTCCATTTGTCGTCTATTGAATAAGTAAAGGCAGCATTACAATTTTAAAAAATACTGAACTTTAAATGCTCATTGTCTTATATGGGTGAAGGATGATGCACCATTTAATGACTGCAGATGTTGTTTCCCTGAAATCCACCCCTCCCCTCTCACACACTGCAAGCATTCTTAATGCCATTTTAATGGCAACTTTGTGTGTCAGATGCTTCTTTGCCGCAGAATGCTGACAGAAAATTCTATCATATATTAATATAGGAAAAACCACAGAAAAGTTGTTTCATCTTCTTCCAAGGCACACATTTTAAATACCAATTTAAGACAGCAACATTCATTCCCTCTAAGTACTGTTTACACCGTTCATGGCCTTGCCGTTTCATCTTTGATTACTTACAATCTTTTTCTCCTTCCTGATTACTGGCACTTCTACCGTGCGCCTATGCCTACCTTTTGTTAGCAAAACACAATACATACTGTACTAGCATACAGATTAAAGGTCATTGATTGTGTTGTTTCACATTCGTATATGTACACAAGCTAGCCGATGGACTGATTTCATCAGATGCATTCAGCTGCGGAGGAAGCTTGGATTGAAGAGACGGACAGATGAGGTGAAGAATGGGCAAAAAAGTATCTTCCAGCTCAATCCTATGCATAATCATCATCATCATCATTTATTATTTATACCCCACCCATCTGGCTGAGTTTCCCCAACCACTCTGGGCGGCTCCCAATCGAGTGTTAAAAACAATACAGCATTAAATATTAAAAACCTCCCTAAACAGGGCTGCCTTCCGATGTCTTTTAAAAATAGGGTAGCTGCTTATTTCCTTGACATCTGATGGGAAGGCGTTCCACAGGGCGGGTGCCACTACTGAGAAGGCCCTCTGTCTGGTTCCCTGTAACCTACCTCACTTCTCGCGATGAGGGAACCGCCAGAAGGCCCTCGGCGCTAGATCTCAGTGTCCAGGCTGAACGATGGGGATGGAGACACTCCTTCAGGTATACAGGACCGAGGCCGTATACTCAGAAGTAAGGCATCTGTGTTCAATGAAGCTCACTCACAAGAAAGTGTAGGTTTAAGATTGCAGCCTTCATAAAATACAAAGATGATAGATATTAGATAAGTATGTGGGGCTACAAGAAAATATATGCTGATCAATGGGGAAGGGGAAAGAGACCCAAAGCCTAGGTTGAAGTAGTGGAAGAAAGAATCTGAGTTGCACATTTTCTCATATGTTCAGGCAACTTCACCCAGTTCTTATTCCTTGCATAAGTGCATGAACTTCCCGCTACTTCCTCCTCCTAATATATTCATCTCTACCATTCTTAGTTTTTCTTGCGGAAGCATCAAAAGGATAGATTTGGCTATTCAGGTTCCAGAGAAACTTCAGTATATTTAAAGTCAACTATCCCAGTTTTTGGATAAACTCTAATGACTCGGAAAGCCTTTATGATTTCATAGTCATTTCCCTTGAGGTAACATTTATGGCAGCTGATATATCACAATTTATAGCTGGTCATTCAAAGCTTTTGTAGATGAGAAGCACCGCTGTTAGGAATATGCCAATTCCTTTCCACTTTCCCCTGGTCCTAGCCAAGAGAGGTAGACGTGATCTCAGAATCTTGCAAGAATGGGTGGGCATAAGTTCCTCACTGCTGATATATACCAGGAACTGATTTTCATAACCAGTTTTGACCTGGTGAAATGTAGTAAACTCACCACTGGCTTTGTATATTCTCACATGAACTGACTTTGAAGTTGCCCATCTGCAATTAGCACCTGGAGAGCACACAGGTCATCTGAGTACAGACTTCCCCACCATGGTATTTATTTATAAATTTGCATCTAGAAATATAAATTAGAATATGCAATTTGTATGCAAGCTGTGTCCTCTTTCACCCTTTTTGGGGTGATGGGTAAGTGGCCGTCTCAGGAAGACAGGCAAACTTGACTACAGAGCCCCAGAATAAGACCCTTTTCAGGAAAGTGTGTAAGCAAACAGTCTCTAGGCTTTTTCATATAATACAGTTGTACCTTGGATCCCAAACGCCTTGCTACTCAGACGTTTTGGCTCCCAAACGCCGCAAGCCCGGAAGTGTTCTGGTTTGCGAATGTTCTTTGGAACCTGAACATCCAACAGGAGCTTCCGCGGCTTCCGATTGGTTGCAGGAGCTTCCTGGAGCCAATCAGAAGCCATGCTTTGGTTTCTGAACATTTTGGAAGTCAAACTGACTTCCAAGGTATGACTGTATAGGTACAACACTTTATAACCTATACTGTATAGATCTCTTGTTAAATAAAAATGGTTTATTTTGGAGACAAAGCAGACTCAAGTAACATGAAAAATAGTGAAGAAGCAGAAGTAATAACAACAGGTGCTTTTTCATTAGTTCATTAAGGTCTGGGTACCAATCAGGGATCAAAACTGAAAGTCTTTTTGTTCAAGCCATTTTGCACAAAGTCTGCATGCTCTGTGGACTCTCCAGTTATGGAGCGGATCACCTATTTCATATTAAGTTGTTGGGCAGAATCAAGGGGAGCAGATTGATTCCTGGACTTGCCTCTGTTTATAAAGCCTACCTTTCAGGATTGGGCAAAAGGCGCATATCTAGCCCCGGCAATGTGAACCAATCAATATCTTACAAGTCAAAGAGAATGGACAAAGACTGCTAGAGGAAGTGCTTATAAAAAGCCAATTAAGAACTGAGCAAGCCATGAGAGATGTCAGGCACCAAAGCTAGGTGACTGCAGCTCTGCCCGGCAACAAGGTGGATGGGATTGAAACCGAATCTCCATGAGGTCAGATGGGTGGGATAACAATTCCTGGAAAAACTTTGTAAGGGTAAATGGTGGGAGAGCATATCACAGTGTGGGGGAAAGTGAAATACAGTGGTACCTCGGATTACATACGCTTCAGGTTACATACGCTTCAGGATACAGACTCCGCTAACCCAGAAATAGTACCTTGGGTTAAGAATTTTGCTTCAGGATGAGAACAGAAATCGTGCTCTGGTGGTGCAGTGGCAGCGGGAGGCGCCAGTAGCTAAAGTGGTGCTTCAGGTTAAGAACAGTTTCAGGTTAAGAATGGACCTCCGGAACGAATTAAGTTCTTAACCCGAGTTACCACTGTACATGGAGAAAATGCAGCATACACAGTCTAGTTTGAACTGGCTACTTTGCAAGTTGTTCTGGCTCTCCAAAATGGAGTTTGGGGTGCTATTAAAAACAACAACAACAACATTAGACATGCCAAGCAAACTACAGTGTATGCCATGATCCATGCATTAGTCTCTAAAGTGCCTCTAGACTCTGTTGTTTTAACTGCTCTTAGTCATTACTGAAGCTTTCTCTTGTTTCTTGGGTTGTTTTACTAAGTCTCAGCACAACCATCCAGTACTACAAACAGATGGGCATTCAGCCGCCACCTCCTGGACCAATTAAAGAAACTATAAAAACTGGCCTTATGGGATGTCAGAGTGGAACTCAAAATATCCAGCAGCAACTGGCTATGCCCCTTTAGGGAGGCCTGCTTCATATTTTGAGAGCCATGATTAGTGGGCTATCAGTTCACTTCGAAAAATTATTTGTCTCCAGTTACAAGTGCCCTTTTTATTTGGTTCAGCTATTTAACTTTCTGTCAAAACTCCTCTCGTATCTCCTTTCGATTATGAAGATTAGAGTACAAAATTCTAGAACCTTCTCTAGGTCAGAAGTGTGGGGAACGGAGGGGGGATGTTGCCTACAAGGTGACAAAGAGTCTGAAGAGCAGCTTTAGAGGCATTTTTGCCCACTTTATTGGAGTTTCTCTTTCACTCTGCCATCATTTATCTTCTATGGAGAACACAAAGCATTAGGCAACAAAGTACAAACAAGGGCACTTTTAAATCTGCTAGGAGAGAAAAAAGTACCAGTAATTTCAAGAGCACTTTAGAGAGTGTTTGCCTGATCCACGTCTAAAATCCTCTTATACACCTGTGTCTAATTTAAAACAAATAATTATGTAGACAATTGCGCAGAGGCTGCAGTTCAATTAAGATCCATCCATTCCACCTATATGTTAGATTCTTCCATTTCCTTTTCACGTGCATTTTTATTATCATATTACATATGCTTTCAAATGGTAATTCTGATCATCATTTAGCAAGCATAGCTTTTTCAGAACCACGATTTCAGCCAATCTGGCTTTGAACAGCAGAAGTGACTGGACAATTTTTGCTTCTGGACTGCTTTAAACCTCATGCATCACATGGTATGGGGGTGCTGTGTGTGGCATATCTTGTATTAATAATACATTTTAAATTTAGAAATAATACCCATTGCCACTTTTAGCTGCAATGGTATTTTTTGGCAATGAATTGAAACCCTTTAAGGTAGAAAACAAAAGAAATAATATTCAGTGTTCTTCGTGACACTAGGGACCTGCAGCAAAATGTTGCCCTACATCCTCAGCCCCTAAGAACATGAGAAGAGCCTGCTGGGTCAGACCAATGCCTCTGGTTGGTTCCACAACCAACTGTTCTAGGGCACAATCATTTAGGGTATCTAAAAATTTTACTCTTTGTCATGACTGGAACACATATGCAGCCAGCCCGTTTGAGGGTACTTGAAGTTACCCTTCAGTACAACATTTCCACTTTTGGATGCTTCCTTAATTTCATTCTTCATCTCAAGATTTCCCTGAGCAGTGGAAGATAGCACATCCCTTGGACTAAATTAACTTTAAAAAAAAGTTTAATACTTTTGCACGAACTGTGGCTCACATAGCCACGCTGAAAGATCCCCCTCTATTCAGCACTTATCACCTGAGTTGGCCATTTTATGATTAGGAAAGTGAAAGAAAATGAAGCAACATTTCGTGATGATATTTATTTAGATTTGGATTCTGCTTTTCAACCTGATGGACTTCAAAGTGGCTTTGGGTATCAAAACTGCTTTGAAAAGCACCAGCAGTAAACTATAGTCCATAAAAGGGGAAAGGGCTTGAGGAGTCAGCTCTATCCATCAACCATATACAGTAAAATAGATATATAAAGAGCTAAGACAACACTCAAAATGCCTCAGGGCCAATGAGAATAGGGTCAAATTAAACAGCCTTTACAGTAGGACAGACAGCCTGTATTGCAAGGGTTATATGAACCTACAGATGGAAGGAATTCCACAACCCGAATGCCATGGCCTGGGCTGTAGTTTGCTAAGGGTGCTGGGAACTGTAGCTCTGTGAGGGATAGACTGAAGTTCTTGGGATTCTTTGGGGGAAGATGTGTGCTTTAAGTGAATGGATATACACAGCCACTATTCTGAGCCACCACTAATCTCATGGACACAGGGCAAAGGCTCAGTCAATGGCCTCTGTGGGTGGTGGTGGCACTTGGAATACAAAGTGCAAACCCTTAGCCTTGTCTCAAAAAAGCCTGTGGTAGAGCTAGAAGAAATGCTGAAAGGGCAACTAAAACGATCTGAATTTGAGGGGAGAATCCAAGGAGTGTGGTGGAGTCTCCTTCTTTGGAGGTCTTTAAGCAGAGGCTTGACAACCATATGTCAGGAGTGCTCTGATGGTGTTTCCTGCTTGGCAGGGGGTTGGACTCGATGGCCCTTGTGGTCTATTCCAACTCTATGATTCTATGAGAACAACATTGCAATGCTGCGCACATCTAATCAGAAATAAGCCTTGTTGAGTGGCACTTACTCCCATGTATAGGATTGCAGCCTATGAAACAGATGAACTTTAATATTTTTTGTGTGCGGTGGGGGAGCGGAATCAAGGTTGAAGATAATGCCTTATAAGTGAGAAGAGAGTGAGCAGAGATAAATGGTTCTCTTTCAAAATGCTAGAACTCCAGGCCAACAGGAAATTATTTTCAGTAACTATCATTCCTCATTTGTAAGCGTTCCAGAGCATCTGGCTGGTCATAGTTTAGAGTCAAAATGGACATAGGCCTAATCTAGCAAGACTATTTTTTCCTATTCTCTGAAAATACTACAAAAAGCCAAAGTTTATTGTATTCCAAGGCACATGGTGAATTCTTATCAAACTGTAATTCAAGCACTCAGCCATATTGCTGATCTCTTGACTTTTACAGTACTTCAGTATGATCTGGGGGACAAAATGCTGGAAAAGAATCTCATACCCTTCAACATTTTTCCAATGAAAGTAGGGACGTCGTATTCCATAATCATGATGATGATGATGATGATTTTATACCCCACCCATCTGACTGAGTTTCCCCAGCCACTCTGGGCAGCTTCCAACGTATATAAAAACATAATAAAACATTTAAAAACGTCCTTATACAGGGCTGTCTTCAGATGTCTTCTAAAGGTTGTATAGTTACTTATCTCC
Organism: Podarcis muralis; assembly: GCF_964188315.1. Lineage (NCBI taxonomy): Eukaryota > Metazoa > Chordata > Lepidosauria > Squamata > Lacertidae > Podarcis > Podarcis muralis. The sequence continues at coordinate 43,493,761 of NC_135662.1, read as the reverse complement.
TTGGCTTGGGGTCACATAACTCCATATCCTCCAATATCCCTCTGATGAAAATAGGGAGATCCTACCATACCCTCTAGGGATGCGGGTGGCGCTGTGGGTTAAACCACAGAGCCTAGGTTTTGCCAATCAGAAGGTCGGCGGTTCGAATCCCTGTGACGGGGTGAGCTCCCGTTGCTCGGTCCCTGCTTCTGCCAACCTAGCAGTTCAAAAGCACATCAAAGTGCAAGTAGATAAATAGGTACCGCTCCCGCGGGAAGGTAAACGACATTTCCGTGCGCTGCTCTGGTTCTCCAGAAGCTGCTTAGTCATGCTGGCCACATGACCTGGACGCTGTACGCCGGCTCCCTCGGCCAATAAAGTGAGATGAGCGCTGCAACCCCAGAGTCGGTCATGACTGGACCTAATGGTCAGGGGTCCCTTTACCTTTACCTTTACCATACCCTCTAACAGAATCCGGGATGGCTTCTGTAAACCTGGAACTGTCCCTAGAAAATAGGGACATTTGCAGGGTCTGGTATAGTTGGCAGGTGTGCATACATGGAAAGGCTGGAAAAGTCAGTCTCGACTTTTCATCTGTAAATGGTCCCCTCAGCTGCTTTTTCTGAGAATGATTAATAAAGCTGGTAAAATTCACTACATGCTAAGCATGGACAATAAGCAAATACTTGCTAAAATACTGCTTTAGAAAGCATTATTCAACCTTCAACGCTGAAGGAGGGAATGCTTTGAAAACAGAAGTGTGAGGCTAACTGTGCAACCCTATGATGTCTACTCAGAAATAAACCCTACTGAGTTCAATGGGGCTTACTTCTGAGTAGATTGTACTGTTAGGAAGTGCAAAAGAGAAGACACACACTTACTCCACTGGTTATCCAACAAGGCCGAACTCCTACGCAGACTAGAATCTCGTGTTTTGATCCTGTGATCCTGGATGGTGTCTCTGCTCCTTATTTATCAAAGGAAAGCTAATCACAGTGCCTCTCAGGTATGGGTGTGCTGCCTTGTTTAAAGGTGTCGCTGTGCATGCAAATGAGCATAACAGCTCATGGAGATGACTCAAATGAATTAATTTCCTGTATCTTTTGAAAACATATGTTCAGAGACAAAGCAGGTACATGGGCTGAACCAATATTTCTTGTGGAGCCGTAGCAAACGCTTGAAAAGAATAGGCTACACTAGGAGAGAAAATTGATCTGCCTTGTGTTGCATCCTGTTTTGGTCAGAGGGCAGGAACCTCCCTCCCCCACCTGACATGCCGGCACAGAGCTAAGTCACAAAGGAGGGGCTTTTCTGCATAATACTATTATCTTCCTATAACTGTCATGGTGTTGCCACTTGGACCAGCGTAACATCCTGACTGCAAGTGGACATTTGTGTTTGGTTTTTTTTGAATTAAAAAAAGAGAGAGTCAAAGATATAATTACCCATGGTTTGTTCACACATTTCTTTTCTTCTCGCTGTCAGTTCCAGTCAAAATTTTTTTGTGGGGATTACACTGCAGAAACCTGCAGACACTTAAGAACTGATAGAATCAGACCTTGGAGCCTTTTGAGAATACATTGAGGGCATGGTGTCCTTAGCGGAGAAGACTATAGCTCTCATTAGCAGAGTTTATCATGTAAAAGGCACTGATTTCAATCTTTTACATGTCCAGTGAGGGTTAGGAGAACTTCTGCCTAAAGCCCTGGGAAGCCATTGCAAATCAATATAGACAGGACTGAGATAGATGAACCAATAGTCTTTCTCAGTGTAAAAGAGCTTCCTTGTATCTGAAGAACAGGCCACAAGAATCCCAACAGCAGGAGTATACAGTGGTACCTTGGTTTAAGAACTTAATTCATTCTGGAGATCCGTTCTTAACCTGAAACTGTTCTTAACCTGAGGTACCACTTTAGCTAATGGGGCCTCCCGCTGCCACTGTGCTGTCATGCGATTTCTGTTCTCATCCTGAAGCAAAGTTCTTAACCCAAGGTACTATTTCTGGGTTAACAGAGTCTGTAACGTGAAGCGTCTGTAACCCTAGGTACCACTGTATCTGAAAGGGAGCATTTCAATCAGAAAGAAAAGACACTATACACATATTCAGAGTCACTTTGCTATTTAGGCATATATATTATTCTAAGGAGAAAGAAACTGCATACTCTCAGAGGTAATCAGTCCAAGAAGCCTGTCTTTCCCAAGATAACACACATAATTTTAAACTTTCATTCTTAAACATAATGCCTTCTTGAATCTGGATTTAGATGCTGGCTAGTATTTTCCAACGTGTTAGTCGTAAGGATGGTGTTTAGAAAAGAGTAGGCAGGCTTCCTACTCAGGGACCTCTGCGGTAACAAACTAAAATCCATGGGGAGGTTTTCAAGCTGTGGCTTGTGGGTGTGTAGCTAGTGCAGTGTTTCCCAAACGTTTTTGGGCAACGGCACACCTGTTTACCGGAAAAAAATCTCGCGGCACACCACCATTAAAGCCCCGCCCCCGTGACGTCATTCGGGGAGCCGGCGGCCCGGGCCTGAGCTGGAAGGAGAGGCGGTGCTTTTCGGCACAAGGCAATCGGCCTGGAATTGTTTCCCGCGCGCTGCGAAAGGGAACAGCTGCGGTCGCGCGAACCCTCCGGCGCTGGGAGGGGAAAGGGCGGAGTCGCAGAGCACCAGCTGGCCGAGCGGTTGCGCGCAGCGTTGCGCTTTTGGAGAGCGTGCGGCTGCTGCTAGGGGATCCGGGGACGTGAGCAGGCCTGGCCCGACCCGGGTTGAAGGAGGACAAGCCGGCAGCGCGCCAAGTGAGTTCGGTTGCGCACGACGGCCCCCGCTCCCCCCACCCCCGCCGGATCCTCGCCGCCGCCGCCTCTCGCCCGCCTCCCTCCCACGGCACACCACCCGATGTCTCACGGCACAGTAGTGTGCCGCGGAACACCGGTTGGGAAACACTGAGCTAGTGTTCTCTATAGCCTTTCTATACAGTTTGTAGGTACACTTATGATCTGGATCGCACATAACACTAAGCCAAACTATGGCTTAGGGATCTATCAACAGTTTGTTTTGGAAAATTTGGTCCAGGGCCTTGTTATTTACCCCACACTCAAGTACCAAACCACTCTACACAATATAAAGAGTAGGTTGGCCAATTAAAGTCCACCCTTCAATTACCTTTAAAGCCAAGCCAACCTAAATTTTAAATGAAGAATCTGTGGTCTTGATGATGGATGGTCACTAATATATATTAAGCAGTAAAAGGACACCCTGGTAGTTCAGAGCCTGGTTGAGCTTCCTAAGTAGACTGAGATAAAAAGGCAGTTAAATAAAGGCTCTGTCTTATTTGTAAACTGAGCAGATTTAATCTGGAAGTCACTGAGGAGAAATAAATGATGGATGTCATTTTTATGGTATCATTTTTCTGACCAGAGTTACACTTTAACAGTTTCACTGACATAAAATAGTCTCTAAGAGGTACCTCACGTCTCATTAGGTAGAATCTAGTGCTATTCTAAAACAAAACAAAAAAAACCTTACAGATGCTAAGATAGAGAACAATTAGTATTATTTAATTTCTTGAAACAGAGAAGTTAACTTGTTAGAGATTTTTTTAAAAAGAAAAGTTAATGCCATGATTAGGTCACTGTTTTCCCAGATATGTCCAGTAAAAAAAATAGAGGTTGGATTTCCATAAGCACTAATAAGAACTGAACACTAAGAGTTTCCTTAGCATCATCCTGAATTATGTTTGTGAGAGGAGTTCACGGCACAAAAGAGTAAGGTTCTTCTAGGGTTGAGTGTGCCATATTTAGCTGTTGCTGTTTCTAGCAGCAAACTCAGGTAGTGAATGCCAACAATATTTAAGCCGAAACAGGAAAACAAGAGGGAGGTCAACATGCTTGAGGAAACCTTAAAGTTTCCAGAAGTACGAAAACACACACCACCCACTTTCAAGAACCTAAGAATGTAACCCCCCCCCCAAAAAAAAGCAGGTCATTGAGGACTGAACATGTTCAGTATTTTTGGAATGCTGAGTGTCAGTTTGAAAAAGAAAGAAACAGAAAATGGGTAAGATCAGAGCACCCATCTTCAGTTATTTATAGTATAAAGTATACTGGAAGAAGATATGGCTGGCTGGAACCTTGAAGATGAGCAGTTCTCTTAGAGGTGAGGTTTCATTTCGTTCCAAGACCTAATTGTGTATTATGCGATATATTACTAATATGTGATATTGATGTATGGTTAGATAATATAAGAGTGGGTTCTTCTGCTACTCCTGTTGGGTTATTTTAAAATAACATAGTGATCTACTGTACTCCATCATATAGTTTTGTAGTGATGCAAACAGGTAGTTGAAATGCGCATTCAGTGATGTAACATTAACCCTTGGGAGGGGACAATTTTCATCAGCAGCAGATGCTACTTAACTCTTCACCCTTTCACCATCCTAAACATTTCTACTTCAGCTGCCGTTTCCCCAGCTAGGGTTCCAAACCTGTGTTTACATCACAATCACAAGGCTAGAATCCCACTGACAGCTTAGAGACAGTTCCTCATTGCAAACCACTCTCTTTTGAGGTTGCTTTGGAGTGGAAAATCAACTAGTCGTAAGGATGGTGTTTAGAAAAGAGTAGGCAGGCTTCCTACTCAGGGACCTCTGCGGTAACAAACTAAAATCCATGGGGAGGTTTTCAAGCTGTGGCTTGTGGGTGTGTAGCTAGTGTTCTCTATAGCCTTTCTATACAGTTTGTAGGTACACTTATGATCTGGATCGCACATAACACTAAGCCAAACTATGGCTTAGGGATCTATCAACAGTTTGTTTTGGAAAATTTGGTCCAGGGCCTTGTTATTTACCCCACACTCAAGTACCAAACCACTCTACACAATATAAAGAGTAGGTTGGCCAATTAAAGTCCACCCTTCAATTACCTTTAAAGCCAAGCCAACCTAAATTTTAAATGAAGAATCTGTGGTCTTGATGATGGATGGTCACTAATATATATTAAGCAGTAAAAGGACACCCTGGTAGTTCAGAGCCTGGTTGAGCTTCCTAAGTAGACTGAGATAAAAAGGCAGTTAAATAAAGGCTCTGTCTTATTTGTAAACTGAGCAGATTTAATCTGGAAGTCACTGAGGAGAAATAAATGATGGATGTCATTTTTATGGTATCATTTTTCTGACCAGAGTTACACTTTAACAGTTTCACTGACATAAAATAGTCTCTAAGAGGTACCTCACGTCTCATTAGGTAGAATCTAGTGCTATTCTAAAACAAAACAAAAAAAACCTTACAGATGCTAAGATAGAGAACAATTAGTATTATTTAATTTCTTGAAACAGAGAAGTTAACTTGTTAGAGATTTTTTTAAAAAGAAAAGTTAATGCCATGATTAGGTCACTGTTTTCCCAGATATGTCCAGTAAAAAAAATAGAGGTTGGATTTCCATAAGCACTAATAAGAACTGAACACTAAGAGTTTCCTTAGCATCATCCTGAATTATGTTTGTGAGAGGAGTTCACGGCACAAAAGAGTAAGGTTCTTCTAGGGTTGAGTGTGCCATATTTAGCTGTTGCTGTTTCTAGCAGCAAACTCAGGTAGTGAATGCCAACAATATTTAAGCCGAAACAGGAAAACAAGAGGGAGGTCAACATGCTTGAGGAAACCTTAAAGTTTCCAGAAGTACGAAAACACACACCACCCACTTTCAAGAACCTAAGAATGTAACCCCCCCCCAAAAAAAAGCAGGTCATTGAGGACTGAACATGTTCAGTATTTTTGGAATGCTGAGTGTCAGTTTGAAAAAGAAAGAAACAGAAAATGGGTAAGATCAGAGCACCCATCTTCAGTTATTTATAGTATAAAGTATACTGGAAGAAGATATGGCTGGCTGGAACCTTGAAGATGAGCAGTTCTCTTAGAGGTGAGGTTTCATTTCGTTCCAAGACCTAATTGTGTATTATGCGATATATTACTAATATGTGATATTGATGTATGGTTAGATAATATAAGAGTGGGTTCTTCTGCTACTCCTGTTGGGTTATTTTAAAATAACATAGTGATCTACTGTACTCCATCATATAGTTTTGTAGTGATGCAAACAGGTAGTTGAAATGCGCATTCAGTGATGTAACATTAACCCTTGGGAGGGGACAATTTTCATCAGCAGCAGATGCTACTTAACTCTTCACCCTTTCACCATCCTAAACATTTCTACTTCAGCTGCCGTTTCCCCAGCTAGGGTTCCAAACCTGTGTTTACATCACAATCACAAGGCTAGAATCCCACTGACAGCTTAGAGACAGTTCCTCATTGCAAACCACTCTCTTTTGAGGTTGCTTTGGAGTGGAAAATCAACTAGTCGTAAGGATGGTGTTTAGAAAAGAGTAGGCAGGCTTCCTACTCAGGGACCTCTGCGGTAACAAACTAAAATCCATGGGGAGGTTTTCAAGCTGTGGCTTGTGGGTGTGTAGCTAGTGTTCTCTATAGCCTTTCTATACAGTTTGTAGGTACACTTATGATCTGGATCGCACATAACACTAAGCCAAACTATGGCTTAGGGATCTATCAACAGTTTGTTTTGGAAAATTTGGTCCAGGGCCTTGTTATTTACCCCACACTCAAGTACCAAACCACTCTACACAATATAAAGAGTAGGTTGGCCAATTAAAGTCCACCCTTCAATTACCTTTAAAGCCAAGCCAACCTAAATTTTAAATGAAGAATCTGTGGTCTTGATGATGGATGGTCACTAATATATATTAAGCAGTAAAAGGACACCCTGGTAGTTCAGAGCCTGGTTGAGCTTCCTAAGTAGACTGAGATAAAAAGGCAGTTAAATAAAGGCTCTGTCTTATTTGTAAACTGAGCAGATTTAATCTGGAAGTCACTGAGGAGAAATAAATGATGGATGTCATTTTTATGGTATCATTTTTCTGACCAGAGTTACACTTTAACAGTTTCACTGACATAAAATAGTCTCTAAGAGGTACCTCACGTCTCATTAGGTAGAATCTAGTGCTATTCTAAAACAAAACAAAAAAAACCTTACAGATGCTAAGATAGAGAACAATTAGTATTATTTAATTTCTTGAAACAGAGAAGTTAACTTGTTAGAGATTTTTTTAAAAAGAAAAGTTAATGCCATGATTAGGTCACTGTTTTCCCAGATATGTCCAGTAAAAAAAATAGAGGTTGGATTTCCATAAGCACTAATAAGAACTGAACACTAAGAGTTTCCTTAGCATCATCCTGAATTATGTTTGTGAGAGGAGTTCACGGCACAAAAGAGTAAGGTTCTTCTAGGGTTGAGTGTGCCATATTTAGCTGTTGCTGTTTCTAGCAGCAAACTCAGGTAGTGAATGCCAACAATATTTAAGCCGAAACAGGAAAACAAGAGGGAGGTCAACATGCTTGAGGAAACCTTAAAGTTTCCAGAAGTACGAAAACACACACCACCCACTTTCAAGAACCTAAGAATGTAACCCCCCCCCCAAAAAAAAAGCAGGTCATTGAGGACTGAACATGTTCAGTATTTTTGGAATGCTGAGTGTCAGTTTGAAAAAGAAAGAAACAGAAAATGGGTAAGATCAGAGCACCCATCTTCAGTTATTTATAGTATAAAGTATACTGGAAGAAGATATGGCTGGCTGGAACCTTGAAGATGAGCAGTTCTCTTAGAGGTGAGGTTTCATTTCGTTCCAAGACCTAATTGTGTATTATGCGATATATTACTAATATGTGATATTGATGTATGGTTAGATAATATAAGAGTGGGTTCTTCTGCTACTCCTGTTGGGTTATTTTAAAATAACATAGTGATCTACTGTACTCCATCATATAGTTTTGTAGTGATGCAAACAGGTAGTTGAAATGCGCATTCAGTGATGTAACATTAACCCTTGGGAGGGGACAATTTTCATCAGCAGCAGATGCTACTTAACTCTTCACCCTTTCACCATCCTAAACATTTCTACTTCAGCTGCCGTTTCCCCAGCTAGGGTTCCAAACCTGTGTTTACATCACAATCACAAGGCTAGAATCCCACTGACAGCTTAGAGACAGTTCCTCATTGCAAACCACTCTCTTTTGAGGTTGCTTTGGAGTGGAAAATCAACTCTTGAGCTAGCATTACATGCATGGCTAGAATGTAATTGGTAGCTTGGCCCCAAATTGTCCCCGAATGTAATCATTTTGCTTCTTGTGTTCCTGCTGTTTTAAAATAGCTACTGTCCTCCTGACGTGACGCACCATCATGTATTCCTCACATGAATCCACAGAGTCCCAACCACAGCGTGTCATTACTAGAGGGTGCATGGACTTCAAAAGGGGGCCAGCAAAGCAAATACAGATAAGGCAAGCAAGTGAGTCAAGCCACAGGCTAGCGATCAGGGTAGTATCTCAAATGAATAGCCAGTTCAGCTTGAAGGAAATTGCTTGCTGAGCCCCAAATATCCTTATAATTAAAATACAGAGAATGTAACCAAAATATAGCTGGAACTAAATCTGGTTGGTTACTTCTATGAACCGTTGTGTCAGAGTCACCTCTCCCGGAGCACCAACAGCTGAGAGGTAAAATGAATGGACACAACGACTGTCTGGGATTCAAGCGACCACAACTTTATTGATTTCAAATGTAGGAAGCTTTGATATAGGCAATGGGCATGTATCCCTCTCAGCGCCACCCCCCACCCCCCGCTGGAGGACTGAGGCATGGCAGGGTTTATTCGGGGGTGGATCCACCGCAAAACACAAGTTTGCGCAGATGACCCCCAAACGCTGAGGGAAGCTCTATGACCCGCTTGCCCTATGAACCTGGCTCTTGGACAGAGACTTCCCTCCAAACCCCTCTAACAGGGTACCCTGTTAAGACTGCCACAGAGAACAGGGGGTGGGTGAGTCACCACTTCACCACACCCCAATCGGATGAATGACAATAGGATTCCGCCCAGGTTGTGACTAGTGCTATGGGGAAGGCGAGACCTGCAGAGCAGGGAAAACTCCTTCCCGGCTCTGGATATGGCAACCTTAAAAAGAACACAGCAAAGCCTGACTAGCTGAAAAGAAATGGTTAGAGCATTAATCAGCTGTTCATGAAGGGAGGGAAAGGGTGAGTGATGCTGCCAGCCGACTGGATGCTGTGATGAGTGGTTGGCCGGGCTAAGTAGATGGCCAAGCACACACACACACACACATACCTGGGCTGCTGCAGACTGGCTGATTTGAAAGCACGGGTTTGGTGGGAACTCGTGAGCCTTTGCGGTAGCTGGAGAGGATGGGGGAAATATCAAAAATGGTGCTGTGCGTCCAGGCAAAAGAGAAGGCGCCATGTCGGGTTGCAACTGTAGCTCACCGGGAAGATGGTAAGCGGCCCTTACCTACCATATATGTTGATTTCATATACTTGTCTATGTACATTTTAGACAATTCACTCATTTTTTGTGTGACCTTTACCTTATGTGGAAAAATGTGCTCATGAAGGCATATGTAATGTGTGAACCAGGTAATCATAGATCTGTCCAGCAGCAATGTTCATGATTGTGTAGGAACGTTGCAAAGATATGCATCTGTTGTTACATAACTTTTTGCCGAACTTTCTGCTGTTTATGGATTGATTGATATTTATTTACTTAAGAATTCAGACACCACTTTTTATAAGATAAAGCCAAAACTTTAAAAAGTTTTTAAAACACCATTCAAACTGCAGTTAGAAACAGTTCAGATTACTAAAATCAATTTCATAAAATAAAACAAAGAGCAGGATAAATCAATTCAACAAAAACAGGGAGAACAAACTTTAACCCATGCTTTTGTGGTTTACGTGGGGTGGCCTTACCATGTGGAAGAGTGAGATCGTAGGTGGTAGATCTGGGTGGAATATACTCGGAGTTGAGTGCTCTTTATTCAGCTCATAGTAGTGAGGAATGCCAGTTCCCCCGAAATGTCTGCTTTATATACATTATTTACATAATGGGGCCCACGGGATTGGCTAATTCTGGGATTCTTCTGTAGGCCAATCAGGTTGCGGATTCACTTCCACCTGGAGTTGGATTGGGTGGCTCCTGCGGACCAATCAGACTGCTGCATTCTGGATCCTATTGTTCTAGGACCAATCAGACTGCTGCGTTCTGAATCCTATTGTTCTAGGACCAATCAGACTGCTACATTTTGGATCCTAGTCAGCTCAGTACATAACACTGGGGTACATTAAATGCTGCCAAATGGCCAGTAATTTAACTTCTCATCTTTTCAGGTAAGCTACCACTTCAGTTTTGCACCATAGGCTTCAAAGTGCCTTGTGCCAAGGCTATGGTTCACTCATTACTTTTCTCCACTTGAGCTTCCTCCCTGCCAAGGGTGACACTGTTTGTGAGAAGAAAAACTGTATTGTGTGACACGAATGAACCTGTGACTATTAATGGCCTCGTATTTCAAGCAGTGCCTCTAGAACTTCACCCTTCCCAGATATTCCAAGCCTGAGTGCACATCAGAGACCAGCCACCTGTCTTTCTCAGTGTTTGTTTATCTGTACATTACCTGATGCTGAACAGCTTGTTTGGTTACTGTTGAGGTCACTGACCTACTTTTTCCATTTCTCCTGAGAAGATCATAAAAGTTTTCAGTGCCTTGAAGGTAAAATGCCTAACAACAGGAAAGTTTCATAGTTAATAATTTCAATCAATCTGTCTGTCTGTCTGTCGTTGTGTTTTTAATATTTGTTGGGAGCCGCCCAGAGTGGCAGGATCAAACCCAGTCAGATGGGTGGCATATAAATAATGAAATTAGTATTTATTAGTATAATTGTCTATCTGTCTATGTATGTACTATATGATTCTGTAAGCAAATGGTCCACATCTCGGGAAAACAATGCACTGTGTACTTACGTTACTATCTCCCAACAGTACATTAAACAATTTCATTTTAAAAGCACACTTAAACTGGCCACTTTCATTTTGAAGAAAAAGCAGCAACAGGGCCTCAATATAGAATATGCTCTAAACAGCCCTGAGGGTTCTGTTTATAGCTTTGAAGGTTAAACAGCTGTGTGTGTGTGTGTGTGTGTGTGTGTGTGTGTGTGTGTGTGTGTGTGTGTTTGGCAGCAAACTGGTACAGGACCCCAGTTCAGATTAAAACTGCATTCTGGATCAAGTCTCTGCATAGCTGTCAACTTTCAGATTTGAAAATAAGGGATCAGCAGCCTCGAAAATAAGGGATCAGCAGCCTCACCTGTCCCGGGGACAGTCTACGGGATATCTAACAATCTGGGATAGCCGTGGGAAGCAGCGGGAAATGGCACTGGAATAAGGGAATTTCCCACAAAAAAGGGAAGGTTGACAGCTATGAGTCTCTGTCACTGCCTTTTCTTCATAAAAGGGGCCATTTTGGGGTTTTTTTAAAAAGCATGTTATTTATAACATGTAATTTTGTTTTATGTGACAAAAAAGCAAAAGAAAGTAACTTAGAAAAATAAGGTTTTTTGATAATTTGACAAAATAAATGATAAAGAATGAGAGAGTTGTATCCCGTTTTGCTGTAATTTGCTACATGCGTTTAACTAATGTGATTAGAAAACCTAGCCTAACTTGGGAAGTTTTTTTTTTTAAAAAAATATATATGTTGCCACTTTTGTGGTTAGAGAATAGGGCCTCCATTAGAAAAGAATGACAGCTATGTCAATCAGCCCTTCGTCTTATGGAAGAAAATAGTAAATGACAACACAGACACTGATGAAGCAAGGTATTAGCAATGTGGTAAGCAGGAGGGTCAGATCCGTAAAGAAGGCTTTGACAATGGGAAGCTTAAACTCCATTCGGCAATAAACAAGAGACCAGAAGGCTGGTGGGTGTGTAGTGTGAATAAATGACATGGAATATTTTGCTGGGTGAGAAATTGTCTTGGGTGACTTGGGTGCTTAACCAGAAAGGAGGTAGGTACCAGGGGATCCAAACAACGGGAGATGATGTCTGCTTGGGTGAGGGTCTTTGCTATTAGGCAGAAATGGTCTTCAATTTCAAGAGGAGAAAGTAGATTGTATTTTAGCCTAGCATAAATATTAATAATTATTATTTATTAATTTTCTATTAGCACCCTTCATCGGAAGATCACAGGGCAGTTCGCAACACACAAAAACTCACAAAATGCATAACACAACAAGAATAAGAATAAAACATGAAAGTGGATATTTATAGAAGAAGTCTTCTTCACTTATTATTCAGAATAGCCGACGGGGGCTTACCATGGGTAGGCAAACTAAGGACTGGGGGCCGGATCTGGCCCAATCACCTTCTAAATTCGGCCCGCAGACGGTCTGGGAATCAGCGTGTTTTTACATGAGTAGACTGTGTCCTTTTATTTAAAATGCATCTCTGGGTTATTTGTGGGGCATAGGAATTTGTTTATTTCCCCCCCTTCAAAATATAGTCCGGCCCCCCACAAGGTCTGAGGGACAGTGGACCGGCCCCCTGCTGACCCCTATGTTAGTTTGCTTACCCCTGACTTAGACTATGTTAGGGCATGTGCTACCATCACTCCAACATCCCTGGGTGTGCCACCCCTCCTTATCCAAGCATTCAAGTGTTGAGTGAAGCGCTGCACGGACATTCTAACCACACACATTTGACTGAAAGGAGGAGTCTAACTGTTCAGCTGAATGCATCTATACTCTCCCTGTAGACCTTTGTGCTCAATGGTTTAACCACACAAGGTCTCTTCCAACTCTACAATTGTATGGTGGTCATGCAAAAGGGTTATAGATCCTGGGTTTAGGTACATGGGGAGATTAGGGTGATTACAGAACTGGAATATTAACTAGAACTGCTCTCATTGTATAAGAGTAAAATATTTCATTTCAAACACAAATAAATCATAAACTTCCCACCGGTCGCAGCAAGGATGGCTATATCTCGGAAATGAAAAGAGTTAGACCGCCTCTCCTTGCCACTTGCCACAGCAAGTGATTATGGAGAAAATTAATTAAACAGCTGTGGCCACAAAAGAAGTATTCAGAGGGAGATCACTTGATCACAATTGGTCTTGCTTTATTCAATGTATCAAACCCAAATAAGACACTGGATTAGTTATGGGGAGATCTTTTGGAGTAAGAAAAGACATTGTGTAGGGAATGGTGACATTGCTTTAGGTCTGTTGGCCAAATCTGGACATTTGTTTTTGTGGTTGTGGTTGTTTATGTTATGCTATTTCTGTATGAAAGAATAAAATAAAATAAATTGGGGAAAAACAGAGTGAAAGCTCAGGAGGGGGGGGGCGTGGAGATGTTGTAGGCAGGTGCAGCATGCACACACCACATGCCCTTACCCAGCTGAAATCTTCACAGATCCTTTTGAATGCACAAGCAGAGCTTATTCAAGAAATACTTCATGACAAATTCTCGTAGTCCGCATTAGCCAAAATTTATACAAAGTCAAATGCCCAATACAGGTTGTTACAAAGATCACCTAAACTCTGACATCAACAAAAAGAAACAGCATTAATATTATTCAATATTTTGCAGTCTACTGCATTCCCACCAAGGGAAGTGACTCCTCCCAGTCTCTTCTGGAATAACAAGGTGCAAACCTGAAAAATAATGCCATTGCCTTCATGCCAACCAGAGAAGACAATGATAACATGCTCAGAGACCTTAGTGATGAATATCTCCTCATCACTGATCATGTTAGATTACAGCCTCGATCACTTTGATCCCAGTCTGTACTTCTGCCAAGAGGATAAACATGAAAAGCACCCATTTGTAAATTTGCATATCAGCTTACACAAGAGTTACCAGTGACACTGCCTGTTAGTAAGCTCAAAATAACATAAATCCTGCTTCCGTCACCATTATATTTCATTATTAAGATAAACTCAGCAACGTAGGAGTTATGAAATCTTTTTTAAAAGGCTGTCCATATATACTCAGCAGCTAATTATAATCCTCAAATGTTGAATTGGATATTGTAGTTTTGCCTCATTCTTTATTTGACACAGATGGCTTTTTATAGTAAAACTACCCATGAAATGATAGTTTTGTCTGGGAAAGCTTTGGTACAGCATAATTGACACAATGCATTTTCAGGAGCTTCTCCATTTGGCACTGGCACTTACTGCTTTCATTGAAGAGAAAAGTATGTCAGAATAATTTAAAAAGAGAGGAGGAATGTGATTGGGAAAAGTGACTTGGGCGCTGAACCAGTTAGAGGGATGCTTCCATTTTTGAAGGCACCTGTTCCCCCTTGGATACAGAAGCATCTCCAGTGCCAGTGGATAGGAAATCGAGGAAGGAGTGCAAGTATTTTATTAAGCAACTTCTATATAACAATATTTAGTTGTTTTTTTAAACAATCAAGCAGTATTGAATTTTTACGAAATAAATATTGAAATTTTAGACATCTAAATACCATCTGATTTCCCATCCTAGGCACCATTAATATCCCTTACAGCCTGATATCTCCACATGGGTGTGGATAAAAGCCCTTGTCTACCAATGTCCTGTCAGGGTGTCTTAAGGTACTTAACCCCCAGACCCAACAGGCGAAATCTTGTCCCCATGCACTATTATGGCATGCAGTAATGCTTCTGAGTACCAGCTGCTGGAAACCACAGGAGGCCATAGTGCTCTTGTGCTCAGGTCCAGCTTTCAGGTTTCCCTCAAGCATCTGAATGGCTGCTGTGAGAAGAGGATGCTGGTCTACATGGGCCATGGGCCTGATCCAGCAGGCTCTTCGCATGCTTTTAGCTACAACCAGCCTTTGGAGGAAGCATTGAGCAGCAGGCATTCAAGCCATTTTGGTTTGGGGGAGGGCAGGGCATTAACAAAAATCCTTGGGAGCTCCTTGGTACATAGAAGGAGAAGGGAAACTCAGGTAAGGTAGCCAAATGCATCTTTTCAGGCCCCTAAATCTGACTCTCAGGACTCTCTCCAGGCCACATCCCTCACTAGCCCTGCTTCACACAAGCCTACCTGGGATGTGTCCTTGAACTCTTGTTTGCCTGGATGGAGGTTAGAGTAGAAAGTGTATAGAAACTAGCCTATTGCAGAGGGCACAATGATCCACATGTGGTGGACCTGTAAAAAAATAAGAGAATTTGGGGGTATAATATATAATGAGCTTAAGAAAATGTTTAAATGTACTCCCCCCCCCAAAAAAAGCCTGAAGCCTTTCTGTTGGGTATAATGAGTAATGATATTCCAAAAAATGTGAGGAAAAGTTTTATGTATGCAATAGCCGCAGCAAGAGTCGTAATAGCAAAAGGTTGGGAAGGAGAATTCATTCCTACTAAGCTGGACTGGCAGACGAAAATGCTTGACTATGCTGAGCTAGCAAGAAGGACAGGAAGACTTAGAGATGTTTCAGAACAAACATTTAACAGAGAATGGGAAACTCACAGAGTTTATCTAAAAGAACACTGTAAAAATTTAAATTCTTTGGTAGGTATGGATTGACGCCTGCATGACAGTAGGAAATAGTACAAAATCAATACAATTGAGACACTGTAGGAGAGACAAGGGAAAGTGTGCAGTCGAACACGCAATGTAGGAAGCACACTGGGGTGATCGGAAGTCACAATGGAATTCTTTATGTATGAATTGAATTTATTGCTTTTGGTAATATGTATGGATTTTGGATTGTTTTTGCCGATTGTTTTTCTCTGTTAATCAAAAAAGCATTAGAAACAAAGAAAGAAAGAAAGAAAGAAAGAAAGAAAGAAAGAAAGAAAGAAAGAAAGAAGCCTACTGCACAAAGATAAAATGTACATGAGTTTCTCCACCCACTTTTGCCTGTAGGCCTTGCATACCCATCGCTCGCATGTGGCCTCTGGAAGGTTGACCAGAAGGCAACATGGGTCTTGGGCAAAAAGGGTTCCTGACCTTTTGCTTTGTCTGCCTGTTTGCCCATTTTTCCAAACATTGTATCCACATGTGGGACTCTTATTCTCTCTCTCTCTCTCTCTCTCTCTCTCTCTCTCTCTCTGTGTATATATATATATAGTGATGAGCTCTTAGCCTTCCTTGACAACTGAGCTAGTAGGCATGTTGGTCCTTCAGAATGAAAACAGTGAAGCCAGTGCAATTTATTGGACCAAGTTTAGTCATTCAATGCTGGCAGCAAGCTATCACGTCATATGAATCTCCTTTTCTGTGCTCAGGCGTGTTTGGCACAAAGAAGATGGTGCAGTACTGCAATGGTCTGCTGCTTTTTCAAAACAAAGAAGTGTGAAGTTGAAGCAGATGCCGTGTTAATTAGATTATGGATAGGCAGTGCTGACAGGATCCAAGTTTTTTAAAAAAAGTCCAGAGGGAAACCAACAAATGAGAAATATAAGCTACCACTGGGAACTTGACAACCAAGAGGGAGTCATGGAATAACACAAGACAGGAATTAACACTATTGGTGTCTCATATATATGCATCTTTAAAGTGTTAGGATCTATGACAGGGATAGATAACCTGTGCCCCTCCAGATGTTGCTGTACTACAGCTACCAACATCCATAAACATTGGCCCAGCTGGCCGGGGCTGGAGTTAAATCACACCCATGATTAAAGGAAACCAAGCCAAACAACACCACAGGGGTATGGAAAACAGCTTGACCCTCACAGAGCTACAATTCTCAGCACCCTTAACAAGCCACCCTTCTCAGGATTCTTTGGGAAAGTCAGGTGCTTAAAATGTACACAGCCTGTGTTTTACAGTACCTTGTTGGCAATAGAAAGGATATGTCATGTGTTGTTTCTTTCAGCAAGCAAAAGATTGCTTAACTGATCTTGCACTTTGATGGGATATTAGGAGAGACAGACAGGATAAAGGAAAGAAGACAGTACTGGCATTACTTTTTCATCACTTGACTGCCTGAATTCAAACTTTTTGGCCTGCTATCAAAAAAACCCACACATTCCCCATCCCCCATGTGATGAACAGCCCATTATTTTACTTTGAAAATCTGGTCACTCAAACTGCATCCCGCTTTTTGAAATCAAGATTTTGAAGGCTGCCTAGAGTATTATGCAGAGAATTTAGTAAGGGCATTTAAAATCCCTTCCAATTTCATTTTAAATCCTTCCATACAATTGCACCTTACTTTCTCAACCCAATTACTCTGGATTATTTTAAAACAATCACATTTCCTGTGGACCAGATTCTTTTGATACTCTAAGCTGCATTCCTTCTCTGGTCTCCTTAGAATCACACACAATCCACCCGCCTCCCTCCACCCACCCAATCACTTTGGAAACAGTTTCAAGGACAAACATTGTAAAACTGTGAACACCTGAGACATCTTCAGATTGTGTTCATTCCTGTGTTAGCACCTCAGTAGTGCCTGCCTTTCATTCTATAATGAAGAGGCATACAACAGTTATTCCATCACTGAATTCAACATAGGAAGAGTAATATTCCAGTTATCACATTTTGATTTAGAATCATAGGACCATAGAACAGTAAAGTTGGAAGGGATCCCAAGGATCATTTAGTCCAGCAACTTGGAATCCATTCTCTTTATACAGAATGGCACACACACATTGCAAAGCCATTCTGTAGCTGTTTTTCAGTGGCGTGGAGCACCATGCTTAGGAAACAGCAAGGAGGTATGTTAAAATCCATCTTTAATGCACGGTGCCAGATAAGACATTATTGCTCCGCTTTAGTTCCAGTCTATAATAACAGCGCCCCACCTTACAGGGTTGTAGCACATAAACAGAATGAATAGAAATGGCAATCACAATAATTTCACATGACTGAGTCCTTGTTCCTCCTTTGTCTTTTCTTCTCCTCTCTTCCTTTTCATTGTTCATCTGTCTTCTTAAATGGTATTCCATTCATTACCCTGTGACCTGTCCAAATAAAGACCACAGACAGAGACACAATTGTTTAAAATTTGTTCTGCGGGAAATGTCTTTTCAGTTCTGCAAATGGTTCTTAGTGTCCTTTGGAATTTCAGTGAGAAATTTGGTACCCAGAAGAGTGCAAGTTTAAAATGCATGGGTGCAATCCAGATAAAGTTAAGCTATTTTAAACTTCATTGATTTCAATGTAAGAGAGTTAAGTGTGTGCTTAATTTTGACAGGATTGCACCCAAGTTAAAAAATGATAATTGCATTCTGGGTTAGTCTTTAAAGTGTGCTATCATTGATAGGTTATGATCAAATATTTGCTTGTGCATTGAAATCCCCCTCCCATTTTATTTTTGTATTCCACTGAGTTAAAGATTCCGGAAACAATTCAGCAGAAATGCAAATGCATTTTAAGCTAATTGATTTAAGCAGGACATATGAGAGCCATGACTAAAACTGCAGCTTAAGTCATGAGAATGAGTCCTATTGAACACAGTTGGACTTTTTCTGAGTAAACCTGAATAAACACAGATTAGGTCTGCATCTCTCATTCCACAGCTTTCAGCGGGAATGAGTTGCAGATAATTTCGGCTGGATTGTTGCAGCCATAACTGCATACAGAATCTCTATGCATTAATTTATTTATAGCTACTCTTTTTCCTCTTTCAAATGTATTGATAGAGATCCTTAGTGGTGTGAAATTACAAAAAAGATAGACAGAAGGGAATAAATAATGCTTACAATGGGATACACAAACAGAAGACTTGATAAACAGAAACCTAATTTTATTTGCTGAAGTATTTATTTGCCTTTTGGCAAAAATAATTAAAACCCCCTCCCCCACCTCTTTCCAGAAATTAGAATCAACAAGATTGTCTTCCAGGTCTACATTTGGAAATGACCCAAGGAAGTCTATTGGGGGGGTGCACATCAAAGCCTTGGCAAGGGACCAAACAAACTGAAGAGAAGCTTTTTGAGGATGGAACTGGTAAGAGATTAAGCACCAGAAAATTACAACGAAGACTTCATTAGTGTTTAGCAAGATTCTGCTTGTGGAAGTAGAAGGGGGCAAGTAGCTGAGACAGTTATTTTTACTGACACCACACTGCTTTCTTCTTATATAAAACCTCTGAGATGAATTCATTCTAATACACATCAGAGCACTGAAGCACAGAAGGAAGTCTTCAGCTCTAACTAGCAGTTCCCCCCAAAACAATGGTTGAACAATGACTTCCCACTTTTATTCACACTGATCTCATAACATTTCAAAGTTAATTATAGAACACCAAATATTTGGAGCAATATCCTTCTAAGTGAACAATCGAAAAGCAAAAATCAACACAAGAATACTGTCACCGAATATGTATAATATTTTCTAAAACAAATGAAAAGAAAGTAATTAAGCCATATATAATTCCTTAACCAAGAATTTTCTTCAGAGGTACTGTGCTAACACTGATGAGCTTGGTTTTTTCCATATGATTCAACAGGAAACACAAAGCTTATTTTTTTAAAAAATGGAAGTCAGATTCAACAAAGCCACTTTGGGTGCTGCAATGCAAAGAGTGATCCTCGCCACAACTTTAAAACAACAAATAAAAACATAGCCCATCTACTCATTCCACATTTTCCAACAAAGCCTTTCGTTACAAAAAATATTGATGAAAAGCTGCATTAATAAATGAGCCTTTGGTTACTTCATGGTGGAATCATTGCTTGTCTTGCCCATCACACAACCTCTTGCAATAACAACTAACAACGTTTAGTAGAATGGCTGTGACTGTTCAGTTCTCCTACTCGAAGTCCAAGAGCTGTTTGAAATTCCCACCTGGTTATGCTGTACTTTTAGTTCTAGGGCATACCATGAAGCTGGTCTTTGGAAGACTGTTGCATTAGGCTAAACTGAAGATCCTGTTTTCCCAAGATGGCCAGGAATTCTACAACTTCCTGCAACAGCTGTTCATTTCTACCACTCCTGACAACGTGGTCCTCTTCCTATTATTGAAATTCACAGACATTTCCCAATAGTCCACCTTTGTCTGGCCTACTTTCCTCTCTTTGGTCGCTTCAGGCAAATTGTATATTCAGCAATCTCCTGATTTGTTCTCACACAAATTGTGTGGAGGTTATATGACATTGCCATCAATTGCTTGTTCTCCTGCACTTTCCGCTGTAGCTTCCCATTACTTTCCCCACCTTGGATATCTTTTTTTTCTTCGGGTGGGTAGGTGAGATAAACTCATTGTGAAAGAGTGCTATTTAGCCATTGCTGCTTATCACAATGCACTCACTTCCTTTGCAGTGGGGTATGAAGAAGCACTCTTATTGCACATTCCTGCTTTCTGCACCCCCACCAGCAGCAAGACAAAAACAGGAGGCAGGATGACTGCAAAGCAGGTAAAACTTTTGCCACTGTCTCCCTGCTTTCCTTTTTTTATTGCTCCCTACTGAAGGAAGAAGAGATGCGGGTGGTGCTGTGGTTTAAACCTCTTGGGCTTGCCGATCAGAAGGTCAGTGGTTTGAATCCCCGCGACTGGGTGAGCTTCCGTTGCTCGGTCCCTGCTCCTGCCCACCTAGCACATCAAAGTGCAAGTAGATAAGTAGATACTGCTCCGGCGGGAAGGTAAACGGCATTTCCGTGCGCTGTTCTGGTTTGCCTGAAGCGGCTTAGTTATGCTGGCCACATGACCCGGAAGTTGTACACCGGCTCCCTCGGCCAATAAAGTGAGATGAGCGCCGCAACCCCAGAGTCGGTCCGCGACTGGACCTAATGGTCAGGGGTCCCTTTACCTTTACTGAAGGGAAAGGAGAAATGCCCAACCACCCTGTACTCTGGACTAAGATGGCGACGACCGTGGACTCACCAATGTGGATGGATTTTGGACTGGGGAGGGGGGCTGAAGTTTTGTTTTTCTGCTAATTAGTGGGTAGGAATATTGCTTTCTTTATTGTCTGAGGATTGCAAACAAAGTTTGTGACTTTTCATGGGGCTGGTGTGTTATTTTTGTTTTCCCATTAGTTGTATGTTATATAAAATATTAATGTACAATATGATCCCCTCATTTTTTCTATGGCATTATATATTTGCATATATTTTTCTTTAATGTAAGTCGCTTGGAGACCTTCTGGTGACAAGCGACTTTATTAACATAACATAACAACATAACATACAGTAACATAACATAGCATAACAACATAACATAACACAACACAACAACACTCTGTTCTGTTCCTCCAGTCCAGTCCAATAGGCAGAGTGGAACTTCCATTTTCCTTTGAGGCAAGCAAACGGGAACACTGTTTTTTGCAACTGGACAGGTCGTCTTTTCTTTGTACCAGACTCCTAGGGCAAGTCCTGAAATTCTCTCCAGGAGTCCCTACCTTCTCCTCAGCAGTGGTGGGATATCTACTGTAGAAGGAGAGTCACTTGAAACAAGCCTGTTTTTACATTCTAGTGCCTAGGATATGCAGAGAAAATTCTCAGGACTCAAAACTCAAGAAAGGATGGGAATGTATGTGTCAAGTTAAACCTTCATGGAATCATCATTATTAAAATAAAATATTGCACTCACAAGTCTAATGTAGGAAAACAAGTTAGGATCTTTAATTTGATACAGTGGAGTTGGCCAGCTACAGCTCAAAAGCTGCTCTGTCAGGAAAAGCACGGCTGAAAATTTGCAAATTGACATGCTTTGACTTTTCACTTCCAATTATCTCCTTGGTAACATTTGTTGCATTCATCACGCATTCTGGCACCAGGGCAAGGCATAGAAATAGCCCTGAGTCTGGTTTTGTTTTGCATATTCAACGGCAGAATGTTTTGCATGCCTTTAAAGAAACTACCATTCATGTCGATTTAACCTTCTGCCATTGTTGGCATCTACTGGACCCCACTGCCCAACAAAAATCGACATACAGCTTTTCAAGGGAAATTCTTTTCTTTTCAGACTATAGATATTATCGGGCGAGGATGAGGTCAAGCATTCTGCACTGCCTCCATTATTTTATATGCGGTAATCTTATGGAAGGGGGGAAATGCCTTCAAATGTATCAACTCTGGTAGTCAGCAGCTAGGAAGAAAGTTTTTAATAAGTAAGTTTCATAACACAAATTAATTAATTTTAAAACACTATAAATAAAATTAAGGCCTATTGGATTCCATGCTTTTTCCTATGGATCTGCTATTCTATTCCTAGGTAAGGTCGGGCTTACCAGGCAAGGCTTACCTTCCCCCTCTCTGCAGATAACAGCACAAAGCGAAAGCAGTCTTTTGCAGCAACAGAGAGGTTTATTGAACACAGCGCAAACATTCAGTCCATTCTCATCATGCAGGTGCTCCCATTGAGTTCCTCCCACTTCCCTCTAGTTGCTTCCGTCTTCCCGTCTCCTCACCACGTGATCCCTCTACCACTGAGCCTTCTCAGAGGCTACCCTATCCAGCCGCCTGGCTCTCGGGCTCATGGGATACATAGTTTCTAGTGAGGGAGATTCAACCAGCTCTCTCTCTCCCTGTTCCTCTCACCTTGGTTGCTCTTCTCCCAGCTCAGCCCAACTGTTAGTTCCCGAACTGTGTCCTTCCGCGAACCATTGCTCTAGGTTGATACTATCCTCCTGCTCCAGAGGAGCTTCAGGATTAGGCCCTTGAGCAGAGGGAGAGGGGGCTCCCACCATTCTTCCTCAGAGCAATACCCTTCAGTCTGATTCCTGGCAGTAAGCATGTATAATTTCTGAAAACAGAGATTGCATTTTACATGTTTTTACACTTTTCTGGTTATCTTGACGAGTAGTGTTAACTAGCTAGGACCCTCGTACCTACGGGACCGCCTCTCCTGGTATGTCCCACAGAGAAATCTACGGTCTGCAAATAAAAACATCCTAAAGATCCCAGGCCACAAAGAGGTTAGGCTGGCCTCAACTAGAGCCAGGGCCTTCTCGGTCGCGGCTCCAATCTGGTGGAACACTCTGTCACAAGAGACTAGGGCCCTGCAGGACCTGACATCCTTCCGCAGGGCCTGCAAGACAGAGCTGTTCCACCAGGCCTTTGGTCAGGGCGCAGCCTGACCCCCTCCTCTGGCAATCGGCAATCGGCACAGAATTTGGCTTGATGGTTGCCATTAATTTGATTTTAATTTGATTTAATTAATTTTATAATGAATGTTTTAGAATATCGGATTATTTTGATTGTTGTTAGCCGCCCTGAGCCCAGCTTCGGCTGGGGAGGGCGGGATATAAATAAAATTTATTATTATTATTATTTATTATTATAACAAAATAGTCTTATCCTCTATACTGAATCTTTTAAAATGTACTTAATCTAGTTCCCAAGAAATAATCCTTCCAAAAACAAGTTTCAAAGGTTAATATTGTACTCCTTTTCATATATATTAAGCCTGCAACCTGTTCATTTCAGCAGATAACTTAATTTTTTGTTTTATGTGAAATTTCAATAGAGGGAAAGTTTATTCCTTTTATCTGCACCACTGTTGATTTAATAACCTATTCAGTTATATCGCCCATATTGGGAGTATCGTCCATATAGGGAAATACTGCTTTAGATAAATGTACAGTGTTACCATAATTGGAATCCAGTTCAAAGTGATGACCCCTGCCTCTCCCAACTGCCACCAGAAGGGATTCTGCCTCTTCAGAACAAACATATGGAAATCAGCCACACTTGCTGTCTCTCCTGCATGGATTGTATTCTTTTTAATGGATTGCTGTTTTAATTCATTATTCTTATTTTAAATATCTACTGGAAGAAAGTTCAGGACAGGCAATATTATTGGCCAAGAATGGGATGACAGTCTATAAAGGAGCTCTAAATCTCCAAGTCTCTAAATCATGAAGCATAGATATTTATGGTACTGGAATGAACTTCCACACCAAGTGCAGAAGCAAGAAATGTCTAACTTCCAGATGTTGGGGACAAACAACAGTACTGTACTGTATTTATGTATTGTATTGTATTCATGGTCTGCTTGTGACCTTTCCAGAGCCACTTGGCTGGCCACTCTCAGAAACAAAATGGTGGGCTAGTTGGACCTATTGTCAGATCTAACAGGGCTACAGGAATTAAGGCAGGGGTAGTCAACATGGTGGGTGGCGCTGTGGTCTAAACCACAGAACCTAGGGCTTGCCGATCAGAAGATCGGTGGTTCGAATCCCCATGATGGGGTGAGCTCCCGTTGCTCAGTCCCTGCTTCTGCCAACCTAGCAGTTTGAAAGCATGTCAAAATGCAAGTAGATAAATAGGTACCACTCCATCGGGAAGGTAAACGGCGTTTCCATGCACTGCTCTGGTTCACCAGAAGCGGCCTAGTCATGCTGGCAACATGACCCGGAAGCTGTACACTGGCTCCCTCGGCCAGTAAAGCAAGATGAGCGCCACAACCCCAAAGTCGTCCGCAATTGGACCTAATGGTAAGGGGCCCTTTACTTTTACCTAGTCAACATGACACCCTCCAGATGTTGTTACCCTCAACTGCTACATCCTGCATGGCCAATGGTAAGGAATGATGGGAGCTGTATTCTAGTAACATCTGGAGGGCACCAGACTGGCTATCCTTGGACTAAAATGTGGCCCATATATTTCTCTACTGTATTTAAAGCATGTGACTGAAAACAATGATTGACTACTGATGTGGGAGGTGTGTGGTGATAGTCTAAGCCCATTAAGTGTTTGTCACAAACTACCCTAGGGTTGTTGTGGTGACAGAATGGGATACCCCCCTTGTTTGTGACCATGAGGTTGTTGTTATTAACCAACGATTAGAAGTCAGTGCGTGCTGACTGAAATTCAGAGGCTCATGGGCTACTGTCAAAGGGATTTTATTTGACTATACAGTATCTCCATTATGCCCAACATCCTCGCCCTGGCCTTGGCAGTTCTTTTTGCCCCAGAATAAGTGGAGGAAAAAAACAAACCCAAAAGAATGTTTGAGGGAAGGGCCTTTCTTGACATTTGCTGTGTTTGGGCATGAAAATAAAAGAGGCACAAAAATATTCAATAAAAATCCAAAGGTTAGATAAAACACAATTATTATTTCTAAAACTGGGAAGGTATTATTAGTTTCAGCTGCATGCCATTCCCCAAACTTCCTTGAATTACCTTGGTGTATTGTGATGTGAAGTGAAGGAGAGATCTTGCCTTAGGCACAAGATAAATAATGGCCTATTATTTGGTACAGACTGCATCAGGAAATGTCTACTCTCACTGGTTTTGCTCCACAGCTGAAAGAGGAGCAGAGAGGACAGTCTTATACCCATTGGACTGGTGGAGAAAGCTAAAGTCTCGGGCTTTGTCAATGATTCGGCCTGAGTTTGAGTTCAACTGATACACAAATATAATGAAAGGGATGCTGTTAGTCCTGAAGACCTCTGAGAGAGAGAGAGAGAGAGAGAGAGATTATCTGAGTGAGGAAAGAGAGATAATTGTGTAACCTTGGCTAACTGTGAAACAATTATTTTCCAAGGTTTCTCATTATTATTAGCTGCACAAACCAACATGAGAAAGAGTGTGTGTGTGCTAAAGAGGGGGTTGCATGTGGTTCCTGAGTAAGTACATACATGTGTTCACATATTATTATGTGCTGATTATATTATTATTATTATTATTATTATTATTATTATTATTATTATTATCTATATGCTCTTAGCTAATTTTTGCCTGCAACCTGATTTGTGTCACCGTCAGCAAGCATTTATCTTTGGCTGTGAAATTAGAGAAGAGGCTTCTGCCACTTACCAATTTGGCTGGGGCTGACAACTGGGGCATCTTTCCATGCTTATATCATGTCTTGCCCACTGAAAGAGAGAGCATTTTACAGAAGCAGCTGAGAGGCTGCAAATACTCTTGGTTGCAACAAGAAGTGGCAATCATCTGGAGCTGTTGGCCTGTGTACGAGGAATAAACAAAATTCACTACTGGACACATAAGGCCCATAGAAATATTATTCAAACTTTTACTGGCAGAACTTTCTTCAAAACAGCATTAAAACATCAAAAACATCCATACAATATCTTGTGATGTCCAGCACAGGCTCAGCATCCTACAAAATAGGAAATAATTCAAACAGACCTATAAGCAAAGGTCTTTCTCTCTCTCTCCAACCTCCTTTCCAGCCTCGAGGCTGTTTGTTATCCCTTCAGGAGAGCCATTTACATGTATTCTTCTCTCTGTAGCATTCAGAGAGAAACTCCATTTGCATCTTCACTGTATTAAGCTTTGGGAGGCAAAGATTCAAAGCAACACCCTTCACAATGGAGATTGCAACTCAATACCTCTCACATGATCCCACTTACAACCCTCACATGTTAGCTACCAGAGAACAACAATCAGATAGTTAATCTTGTGGGGGGAAACCCCAGTGTTAGCAATACACATTTAGCCATTTTGCATTACAAACCTTCATTAATGCATATACATTTTTCTTTTCTGTGTGAATTAAACCATTATACTTAACAGGTATAACAGTTTGACCAAACTGCGGAAGGTAGTGGAGGACAGAGGTGCCTGGTGTGCTCTGGTCCATGGGGTCACGAAGAGTCGGACACGACTAAACGACTAAACAACAACAACAACTTAACAGGTCATTCCTGTCTGGCTAGCAGTGGTCTGAAGCAGAGCTCTTGCCCAGCTCTGCTACCTGAGACAATTATATCCTGCCATTGAGCTGTGGCCCCTCATCTTATAGTTGGTTGTCAGATCATATTTCCAATTATACTATGCATTTATATGGGTACTGTTATTGACCTATATGTTATAAGCTGAATTTTCTCTGACTTACAGATAGGTCCTAGGGTGCATACTCATTAATTGATGAGGTGCAATCTGGAACATATTTTTGCTTGCATCACAATAGGACTTTAGGCCATTCCCAGATACTATCTTGTATGACCACAAAGCCAACACCTCCATATCTAAGATAAGTCCGTGACCTCTAACCAAACTTAATTATTACACCCAATAATTAAGCAAGGCTGGCAACCTAGTCTTGGATCATTTACTACTGTTTTATTATATGACCCAAAATGATTGCACTGGAAATTTTCTTCTGCTACTAATATGTTCTAATTTTAGTTTGAGCAAGATTTTTTTACTGCAGTTTCTCATACTGTTTTGGTAAATGAAGCGTTTCTCCCTTGTAGACATACTGGAAAACTATTAGCTACTCTGCATAAGGATTTGCTGTGCCGAGGAAAGAGAACTGGAAGTTGTCCAGCTTACTTTTACAAGAGGCCCTAAAAATGCCTTTGTCTTGCAAGTATTATTTCCCCCACTTTTAAATGTGGCGAATGGAACATTTAACACAGGAAAAGCTATTTTTAACTAAAAGAAAAATGTTCATTGAAAATATGCCCATTGCATTTTCAAGATCTGTTCCATGTGGATCTGACAAACAGTGCCCCCAAACCAACAAGGGTGTTCCATATGGAGTGTGGAGTACTCTTGTACCATTTGCTGAACAGATGATCAAGACTGACAGTATCAGTCACCTGTTGGAGAAGGATACTGAGAGCAGGAACTCCATCCCACATTTGTTCAGTGATGTAAGAGCTGACAGAGCTGATAATCTGTTTGGTGGGGAAGAAAGGAGGATGGCGGAGTGTGGCAGTGGGCGTGCAGCCTTCTGTTGCACAGGGCTGGGGCTGAAATATTAAAAACATTTATCGTGAGCTGTCAGTTGCATTTTCTTCACTAGAAATAGTGAATGTGCATAGCTTTGATGGGTTTATAGTTCAACGATAGAGCACATGCATTGCAGACAGAAAGCCCCAAGTTTTATCCCTGATACCTGCCTGAGAGCCACTGAGTAGAAAATACTGGGTTAGATATACAAATATAAGGCAGAGAGATCAACAGATCCCCTTTGCTTCTCAAAGCATGGAAAGAGCGTTTACTTCCCAGATTTGAGGCCATCGCCCATTTTCTTTTAAGTTTAGAACAATTAGATATGTTTTCAGGATGATAGATGAGATCCCAAAAATCAACTTGCTAGAAAGACAGGTTAGGACAGGCAGGATAGAACCCCTACACTTTGTTCCTCCCAGGCCCAGTCACTGTTAGGAAATCAAAATAGGCTATCCCCCCCCCCCCTTTTGAGGCTTCGAGGTATACTAGCACCTCCAAAGTGGATAAAGCTGGTCAAATACGGGCACACAAGTCCAGTGGTATTTGTGCTAGGTACCTCTAAAATGTAGTGGACTTTTTTTTAGCTCAAAAGTAGCATGTTAAAATTGGGAACGGAAATTATATGAAATTTTCAAGAAAGCTCACCCCTTCTGAGAGTATGAATTGTACCAAGTTTCAGAATGGTGACTGCAGTGGTTTTGCTGCAAAGGACAGACATTGCCATTTTTGTGTGAATGAAAAAGGAATCACTTAATTCTCCCTAGTGTTGTTTAGGCAGTTGGTCTGAAAACTGCAGATATGAGAAATGTGCCCCTGGATAAGAAACCTATCAACTTGCAGGCAAATAGGTCCAGGGCCTTTTTTCTTTTTTTGTGGGATACCTTTAAAGTTGGTTTTGGGGTGGGAAGAACTAAAAGAACTTTATGGATGAAAAGCATCCCACCTTACTACATGCTAGATCTGGTGGTTGCAAAGGAGCTTTTTCTCTCTCTCTGTATCCTGGCATCTTCTAGGTTTTGCTCTTGAAAAACTGCTCCCTGCCCCCAAAGCACTGGGATTTGAGAGTCCTAGTAAAATAATTCCCTCTTATTTAAGCAATACTTATCAGCTACAACAGCACTCTTTCTCCAAATTCTCTTCCCACTCTGGTTCTTGCTCTCCCTTTTCCCATCATCCCGCCCTGGCATTATGCTAAGCTTAGAGACATTTTTTTTCACTTTCAGCAGATGCTGCCTATGGCATTTTTTAATGTCTGGGTCGCCAAGGTGCCACAAAGCACTTCAGTTAAAGATTCCGCTTGGCACTTGATAAGCCCAGAATACCTTCTCGACATTCCACTTCACCTTGGGATCCAGGATTTGTCCAAATCCAGTGCACACTTCTGCATTTTTCTTGAATCTGACATATTGTTTCAGTTCGTGCTGAGGCACTGCTGAGTTAAATCAGCACCACAACTGTTGGCATGATTCATTTTCTTTTATTTTTTTTTTTGCAAAGCATACCAAGATATTATGATAAACAAAATATAATTTCTCTACATAATAACACCCAGAGGGGCTGTAAATCTATTTTTAATGAGATTGTATATTCTGCATCCATCTATAGGAAATATGCTGAAACACTATATCCTCTGAATGTGTGGGTTTTTTCTTACCAAAGTGTTTCCTACCAGACCATGATGTGTAGATCTCATTGTCTCAATACTGTGTCTGTCAGGAAGGACTTGAATCAGGTGGAGGGCAGAACCACCCGAAAACAAACAAATTAACCACATCTGCTGGGAAGTCCTTTTCGGGAAGAATTACATATGCTGTGGGTTTTTTTTTTTTTTTTAATATTTTTGTTATCTTCCAAATTTCCTGATGATTTCTATACAACATTCTCACCCCTGGTATACAATGTCTTCTGTTTACTCAGATAGGCCCTCTTGGTCGGTCTTGGCATTTTCATGCTGTCCTATGGTAAAGCAAAATAAGAAGTAATTAAATAATAAGGGGCATATACGTATATCCAGGGTGTGGGGAATGCAGTCAGTCTCCAGTGGGTACCACTAATACATAGGACCTTCAAATTTTATCAAAGGCAACAAAGTTTTTTGGGGGCCCCTTCCCTTCACCATTAAGTCATTCTGTTTTTATTCACTATGGTTTTATGCCATGAGCTGTAGCCTGTCAGGTCAAAAATGGTATGGAAGTTGAGAAAGGGGTGGAGTGGAGCCCTTTGTTAATTTTCTGTCTTTATGGCCTTATGTTCTCTCTCCATGATAAATATAAATAAATATAAAGAAAAGAAAAGAGGATCAGAGATAATAAAGCACATCTGATCTGAATATCTTTGTTTATGCTACAGTACAGATAAGGAGAAAGCATTTACATTGAAACATCATTTTATATTGCAATGCAGATCAGATTATCCAAAGACATTAGGTTTACTAAAAATAAATAAAAAGGTAGATATACTTACTATTTGCTTTTTTAAAAAGAGTTTTTCTGGCCTTTTTTGTGAAAAGTTTCAAATCACAGCATGAAAATTAATTGTTCTGGCAATGCTTGATTCAGGAGTTAGCCTGGCAAAATCCACAATACATTCCTGAGACATTGTAGACCTTAAATAATTCTTAATTAGATGAAGTTTGCTAAATGACCTCTCTCCAGAAGCTATTGTTGCTGTAATTGTTGACAGTAATCTTAAGCAAACACAAACATTTTGAAACAGACCACCAAGGCTGTACTCGGTTAACAAGTTCAACAGATCTAATGGTTTTAACTGTGCATTTACAAAATGTGCTGTATGTACTGAAGGTACATGTTGCATTTCGTTTCCAAAATCATCACCATCATCTGATAAAGCTTTTCTTTCCACATCACTTTTGGACATGGTGAGATTATTCCACTAGAAACAAAAAAAATTCTGCCAACTGTTTAACAGCATTGAAGCTGACAATTAATCCTACTATAACATTGTCTACCTAAACATAAAACACACAATTTCTGCAGTAGGCCTGGCATTCATGTTTTCCATGTTTTCCATGCTGTCGTCATGAGGCCTTTCCCTCTTGTGCCTAACTCCGCCATGTCTTTGGGAGAGTTTTATTTCTATATTTAGGTTTGATGCAACCAGTTTGGGTTCATTCCACATGCATTTCCAGATGTTACAAAATTTTGTCAGCTCTGGGAGGAGAGTTTCTCTGTTTGCGACTTCAGCATCCAGAGTGCCATCTCTAGCTTGGATGACCTTGTTCCAAATAACTATGCCAGCTAGTATTTTGTACCACACAGCTGACATTAATACACAGGCAAAAGAGGTCACATATAATAAAACTCTATGAACTTCATTTCTTGTTTTGGCCATCAGATTAGTTCTAGGAGGTCTTCCAGTGCTAATTTAATGAGAGGCAAGTGAGCTGCAAAAGGCTTTATACATTCAACACGATCTGACCATCTTGTTCCAGACATATCATGAAGAGAACAACCAATGTGGTTTTGTAGTAATCCCCACTGCTTAGAACTGAAACTTAACAAGTGGTACAGTTTGAATTGATCCGGAAAAGGTTATTGCTTCAGTGATGCATTCAGCAGCAGCATTTCCACATAAGCTGAGTGTGTGACAACCACAAGGTGAAAAAAATGGCATTTTTCTTGTATTTTTACTTGTGTGGCATTGTGTTTTCTGGCCATATTTGCTCCCATTATTGTAGGCTTGAGCTCTACAATCTCTGAGAAGAATAGTATGTTCTTTCAATGTTTCAGTTATCAGCTGAGCATTTTCTTCCCTTATTTTATTGCTACAATCTGCAAATTTGTGAAATCTTTATTGAATCTCATACAACTGGGGTGTTGTATGACCATCCGGTCAACTGCGATCGACAGGTCAATCCCTGGATGATCGTGGTTGGTTGTGGTCAGTTGCAGGATCCTTATATTTAGAATCATGTCTTCCCCCCTTGGTCTTTCCTTGCGTTACGTTTAATTTTGCACACTAGAGAAAGCTCAACAACTTTGGACCCCCCCCCCCAAAATGGGTAGATCACTGCCAGTTTTTTCCCTTGGTAGTAGATCACAGGCTCTTGGGAGTTGGACATCCCTGGTTTCCATTGCTTGACTCACCAATTTGATGGGCTGAACCAGTAAAAGCTAGACCACGCTCTCCCAAGAAGAGTACAACATTGATGATGCACTTTAAAAGGTTGTACCATTTCACAGCTTCCATTTTGATTGATGCTTCTAAGATGATGTCGACTTTTGTCCCAGGCAGCAGGCAACTTTCTAGTTCTCAGCAAGCTAGGCCACATTCTCTGTGACTTTTGCGTTTTTCATGTTTTGGAATGCTGTAGGAAAGATTATGCCACTTCCCATTAGAATCCCAGCCTCCAGTAGATACTAGGATACTAAGTGCTAGTCCTATCTTGTGCCAAAATAATTGGCATGGAAAGCAACATAAAACTTGCTTTTGTTGACCACAGACAAGCCACTCCCATACAGGTAGTTCTCCGTTAGTACTTTGAAATTTCAGTATGCTTTCTGGGAAAACTTGATTGCAGGTGCCTTTTAAGAATGTTTTAAGCAGAGGGATTTGACCATTCATAATACACTTTTCTATTTTCTTTTGAGATGGAAACTTGACTGTGATACATCCAATATCAAGGCTAAAGTCGTCCCCCCCCCCCCAATTCTTTCCAATATTTATATGAGACAAAATTAAGGTGCTGCATCTGAAGTGACACTGTTGGGATAGGACTATCTGAAGCTGCTGACAGGAGTGAGCCAGCTGTAAATCACACTGAGCAAGTTAGAGTTAACTCTTTATTAGCAAAAATAGGATCTGCAGAGGAGTGTCAGGCGTAATGATCAAGGCAGTTCATCTCTGGTAGGTCTTGTCCCCTTGAAGCAGTGGCTGAGACTGAAGGTCCCCGCCTCCCCACAAAGTTATCAAAACTAGAATTGTTAAATAGAAAGAAGAACAAGCTTTGCTGAGGAAGCATCACTCTTTCTGTAGAAGGAAGTCCTGCTTCACCATCCTTTATGGTATCAACATGTATAGACAGAGTGATCTGATAGTCATTATCTTTTTGGGATTCCAAAAAGCTTTCAACAAAATTCCTCATCAAAGGTAGCTAGTTCACTACATAAAATAAAGGCCCCTCTAGGGGCTTATTTTCACTATTGATTTTTCTACACTTCTTCATCACCAGTGACTGGGAGTGTGTCACGCCCACACTGATTAGATTGTATTGATTTGTGCTCTGCCCACACACCTACTGTGACACACTTACTGCTGTCTCTCAGATTGCTTGACCTTTTGGCTCCACTCTGTAAAAAATTGAAATGAACCTTCTTCTCTCCTCACTCATCTCTCTATGTCCATTTTGGAAATCATTTCATGCATCTTGACAAAATAGGCTCCACCTATGAAAGCTTATGCAACAAATAAATTTCATAACCTTTAAAGTGTCACAGAAGTCTATTGGATCTGTCAATACTGACTAACCAGGCTATACCTTTAAGAATTTGATCTCTCTCTCTCTCTCTCTCTCTCTCTCTCTCTCTCTCTCTCTCTCTCACACACACACACACACACACACACACACACAGGATCCAATATAAACTTGACACATCTGTAACTTTTTGGATGATGTTGACTCTTATGTGGTACAGCTCCAAAACACCTAGCCAGGAACTAGCCTTCTGCAAGGGGTAGGGACTACTTGCATGCCACAGTCAAGTTGCAGATATGTGTGATGGCAAAAAGACGTTTCCAAGTATGTAGGAAGTGTTCATAGAGGTTCATCACTCAGGTAAGACAGATGCCTTGTCATGATGCAGACCTGCTTTGGCAGTGTATATCTGTTAGCCACGCAACCTTTCTAGCTGCTATTACATCTAAGTAATCAAATCATGTTGAGCACCAATTTTGAGCACATAATCTGAGCATTCCTTAGATACACCCTGGCTACCAGGAATAGACCAAGCAAGCTCTTTTTTAATTAGTATCTCCCTGCCCTCACCTTCAGGCTCCAATTTGTGTTAAGATCTTCTCCCTAGTTACAGGTAGCTGAGCTTATTGGTTATGCCCAGCAACCTGTCACTCAATGATAACCAGGCCAAACATCATAAATATGGAATATGATCCTCATATTTCATTTCTCCCCACTTTTGCCCATCTAAGAATTCTCCATGCCAAATCCATATTGTCCTGTGCGGCTGTTTTGACTATAGCCAACAGTTTCCCATTATTTAGCTGGAGCCAAAATGTTTGTTTATTTTCTTAAAGTCCATCCTGCTCCCCCTCACCCCCAGGTCCCTTAGCTGCTATTCTTAATAAAAAAAATTGTCTTTAATTCCTCATTTGTGGCAAGCCAAAGTGACTGTCACCCGCACTTGCTAAACTGTTTAGCACTACATTGTCCTATTTTGCATATTCGTTTATGACGTGCGTTTCTAATATGCCCTTTACCCAAAGGTCCCAGGATTGAGACTATATATACATTGTATACTAAAACTCAAAATTAGCCAATGAAACTAAACAGAACACATACAGTTCATTGGGTGGGAGATTGCCATAAAATCTCAACCACCAAACTAAACGGCAGTGACAGTAAGGCAAAAGTATTTCCAATACCCATGGCACCATACCTCAAAGATTGGGGGGGGGGGGGTAGGAAAGGCTACCTTGCACAGGTGGATGGCTTGATCATCACTCTGGATGACCTTCCTGACCAGTGTTAAAAGAAAAAGAAAGGTGGCAGAAAAACAGCTGCACATCTAGATGCCCTGGCAAGACAGTTGTGGCAAGGTGATAGTTACAAATGCACAGAAGTCAAGTTTCTTAAAACAGACATTTCTCCAACAACAACAACAACTGTGGTAGGAAAGGATTATTTCAAGCAAGATGGCCAGAATCCCTTGCTACTATTCTCCATTGATTCTGTACATTTCCATGTGATCACTGTGACAAGCCAACTAAGACAAAGGCATAAATAACCCTGAGCTGGAGGCAGGAACTGGTGGCAGCTCAGCAAAAGGCTGAGAAGGATGCTCAAAAGACAAAGGTAAAGCCAAGGTTCCTTTACAGTTGTTTATTTCTGTCTGATTCAGTGTCTGCTTGCTAGCTAGTCTGAGTCACACCGAGATAACAATAAGCCAGGGCACCATAATAGGAGAGGTTGTAAATGGACAGGACTTGGAAGGAGTAGGAAAAGTGTTGCTTTCCACTCCAAGCCCCCCTCCTCCGAGGAATTCTAGCAGAAATCTGCACATCTGTTTCCATTTATATTTTAAATAAAAGCACACTTGATTTGCCAGAGATTGAAAAATAAAAAAATAAATGTAAAGTTAGTGGAATATAAAAAAAAATTCAACCAAACTGCAAAGATGATTGTTTTTTTATCTAAGCTGAAGAAAGAGAGAAATACTTAAAGAAGCTTCAGAGTAGGCAAAATGGCCAAACTTTTTTCTAAAAAACAAAAAACCTGAACACTACCACCTGCATATAGTATTACATTATACAGTCACATCTATATTTAAGCATCCAGTAGAAAATAATGACTTTTAAAGCAATAATAAGGTTCTAATCAGAAGAGGATTCCACAGCTGATATGATAAAGGGAGTGTTGTTTCTGCTTCTCACCTGAGTTTCTGATGGCCGTCCAGCTTGTCCTTGGCTTTACTAGGGATGGGTCAGAATTTCAGTTCCTAGTTTGTGCTTCCGGAAACAACACAAAAATGGAAACACAGCTATTCTTCAAAATTCATGCTCCTCCAAAATTTTTGGTGCAACATTTTCTAACTTAAAAGGTTGACAAGCTATATATATTAGAGGGAAGTGGGTATAAAAATATGTATCTTATTCAAAATAGCAAACAAAAAATGAATCACATGTGGGGAAATTGCTTGCAAAAATATCTCTGTTAGGAAGATTGCCTACCTTAGGAGAAATTTGCACTGAAAGGCTGACAAATTTTCATGACCTTTTTTCAACACACACACACACACTGATGCAGAAATGTGGTCAGCCAAACAATTGATTGGAAAGACAACACCTGCCACGTTCCTTACTATTATTGCTGTCTGTCCAGAAGGATCTTGCCACAAGAAGAGGAAGCAACGTGAGGAACATCTGCTGGTCTTCTCACCAAGCATTAATTTCACCAGTATCAGTTGTTTGCTTGTACAAGAGTTAATGTAGCTGCTACTATTTCTTCATGGTTGGGAGTTCTCTGTATCACTGTACCTGATGCATAGGCCATATCTAAGGAAATTAATACCCAGGCCACGTTCACACCATAAATTTAAAGCATTGTAACACACCTTGAAACAGTCTTGGCTCCCCCAAAAGGATCGTGGGAGCTGTGGAGTGCAAGGAGTTCTAGGAGGCCCTTTATTTCCCTCACAGAGCTACAATTCCCAGAGCTCTCTGTGAAGAGGGAATGATTGTTAAACCACTCTGAAAATTGCAAATCAGGGGTGGAGGGTGGGGGATCTCCTAACAACTCTCGGAACCCTTAACAAACAACAACTTCCAGAATTCTTTGGGGTAAGCCATGACTGTTTCAAGTGGCATTAATGTATGCTGTGACTGTGGCCCCAGTCCTTCCTCCTTTTTCTTCAAGCTGTCGCATTTCATCCACCTGAAATAATACGATTATGTATGTCAGCAGAACCTATTTCTTCTCCTGCTGCTCAAACAACTCATTTTCTTACAACTTTCTGTTTGATATTGGCTCCGCAGAAACCCAATATCAAAATGACATTTCATGGCCTGTGGATTTTTCAGCCTGAGAAATCTCAAAAACTGTGAGAATTATGTTTCCCATGTTTCCTCCCTCTGCGCCCTGGAGTTTGTTCCACTCCCTTCCTGTTGCTTTGTCCATATGATCACTCACTTGCATCTAATAAAATCACTGCTGGTCCAGTTTTGCTGTGTGAGTGAACAGACGTCCAGGTGTTCACATAAAAGCCCATTAGTGTGCATGTCTTTGGTATCTCTTGGGACAAAATGTCCCATTATCATGAAAATGGAAATAACCCCAATTTTCAGGTAGGTTAAGTGTTCCATGGCATAGTTTCCAGACTGCTAAATATTTATAATTCCAAATTTCTATGTATCATGTAACTCACATTAGTGATATGACAATCTTAGGTCACAAACGAAGGTAGCCTCACTATATGCATGTGAAAGGGTGGGATTGCTGTTTAAAATGCAACTTAAATTTGCTTTTGAGTTATGTGGAGAAACACAGAATGGATGAAAAAAGTATCTTCCAAGTACATAGCGGGATGATGCTTACATAACAACCAACTAAAAAGTCACATGTCTGCGACTTTCTTGTTGGTCCTAATAAAGGTATTATCCAACTGTGGACTTTGGAATTCTTTTATTCCTTGTGAATCAAAACAGCTACTTTTGCTTTTGAGTATTTTCTATTGGAATAGCATTTGAACCGTACACTGTTCCCTTTTAAGTGTCAGTTCAGAGCAAATACATTCTTACATGTCAAGATCTAGCTGTGGATCACCTGGGGTGCTTTGAGGACAAAAGTATAGTGTAGGTTGGCAGGGTTTATTCATTCGCAGTTAACACAGATGAGATGGTTTATATTCAAACATCAAGGCTTCTCTCAATGAAACAGAAATGGGGACCAGGCCGGGGGAGCACATATTGGCATTGGGAATGTTGTCTCTTACCTGTATTTTCACCGTCATTTCAGAGAGTCTGTATAAGGTGGAGAGTAGATAAGAAAAGCAGATAATGGCATGTTATTACTTCTTCTGAGGGTTAAATAATTAATTATAGTCATTTGTGCACAGCTTTTTCTAACTTTTCCTTTTCGTATAAACTGGGGTAATAAAATGTAATGGGGCCCTTTCAAGCATGGCTAACGACCAACCCATAGAGCATTTTCATACAGAAAATAGACCTCTGCTATGCTGCATTTAGCTCAAAAGCAATGGCATTTACATGTTCTTTGCATGCTGCTTCCTGCATAGAAATGCTTTCCATATAGGAAATTATATCATGCCTTAAACAGCTGAGTTCCTACTCTCAAAGTGGTGAAAGGCTCAGATGCAAGTCTTCCTTCTTGTTGTTTTTGAAATTCACAGTTAATTTGGTATCATCCACTAAGCAAAATGCCCCAGCAAACTGGATCGAATCCTAACACTTGATCCTTAGAATGTCAACATTTCCATGCAAATAAGAAAATGCTGTTACCTTTGTAGGGCAATGTTCTAATATTATCAAAGCTGCAGATGATTAAAATAGTTGGTGCCTGTATATAGGACATTGCCAGGAAACATCTCAATTGTAGTAGCAGCCTTTGTAATGTAGGTCTTTGCAACCCCAAATTTAGGGGAAGGGACAAAGAGCAGCCCTATATATTAAGTAGGTGGTGAGCCTTTCCTAGCAGTGGCACTGCTCTGAGTGGCACTGCTCTGAGCTGCACTGGGAGGCAGAGTCTAGTTACTATTTTAATTTCCTCTTAAGCAATGCTACTTCAGGGGTATTGTTGGACATGCAGAGAACAGCTAGACCCAGCCATTTGGTGCTCTTCAGAGCGCCAGACAATATAGATATATATTGAAGACCCAGAACTAAGGATTAGTGGTGGTCCTTACCACAGAACTGGGGTCCTGCCAGTTACCCAAGAATCCTAGATGTTTAGAACGGATCTGATTTGCCATCTTGCCTGTAAAACTGTGGGGATTCTCAGAGACTACCAGTCTTCCTGAACTTTTGCCTACCTATGGTTCAGTACTGACAACAGAGAGGGTTATTCCCGAAACAGAATTCCCCCACACAAAGCACATCATTGGTGACTTTTAAGTTTGTACCTTTTTCTTCTTCTTTACTTTCCAGGTGTTTCAAAAGGGTTTTTCTTCCAGCAGATAAGTGATGCTAAGCTTTGTGTAAGGTACAGCGAACGTATTCATGCTGGATGTGCAGCTTTAGGGAGTTTTGTAACCAAAGTCTTGAATTCCTTTCACTGCCTGTTTTCAGAGTCTCGGCCTATGAATAGTGTATGAGTTCAATCTTATAATCCCAATTGAAAAAAACATTTCAATACAGGAGTTATAGTCCATGGAGCCAACTATGGCATATTTTAGTTAGAACCACATTTTAATGTGGGTTTTATTGTTTGTTTTTAAAAAGATGGTGTTTCATTAAACTGCAAACACTTTTATTCACACTCTAGAGATCATTTGCTTGCATATCCACCTCAGGGCTCCTTCTTAAAAATAATTGCTGTCTCCTCTGCTCCACTTGCCCTCTTTAGGCATTATAATATCTCATGAAACCTGCATTGTGGGAGCAGGAGAAAAGTTAGGACAAACACACTAAGTGCCAACCCCTCCTTTATCTTCCATGAATTGATGGATCAAGGTTCTAAATTTCAAAGAGAGTCTCCACAAGCAGAAGAGGTTGCTACTTCAGAAGTTCACCCTCCAGTTCTGTGGAAGGGTGAGGTTCATGGGGAAAGCAGGCAGTGCTGAGAATCCAAGTCAAGAGTAAATCATACAAAGCCTTGGACAGCTCCAAGGGAACCTGCTAAAGCACTTACAGATATGTTTTCTCTGCAGCGAGCTATAGTCACCTGAAGGCTTGAGTAGGTTGACCTGGCCTAGACTACATTCAACCATACATTTAAAACACTATGATATCACTTTAAACAGTGATGGCTTCCCTCAAATAATTCTGGGACCTATAGTTTGTTAAGAATTCTGAGAGACCCTTTTCACCCCACAAAGCAGCAATTCCCAGGGTTTCTCATGAAGAGGGATTGATAAACTACCCTGGGAACTGTTAGGAGAATAGCGCTCTCCTAATAATGCTCAGCACCATTAGCAAACTATAGGTCCTAACATTCTCTAGGGGAAGCCGTGACTGTCTAATGTGGTATCATAGTGCTTTAAATGTATGGTGTGGCTGTGGCCTTAGTATGTGGTAGGCACTGTATGTGGCACTGCCTTCCTGGAGGAGCTAGCTGGCTGCTTACAGGGTCCTTACCTTCCTCCTCCTCCTCCTCCTCCTCCTCCTCCTCCTCCTCCTCCTCCTCTTCTTCTTCTTCTTCTCTCTTTGGGTTTTGAAAATTTGTAGAGACAGAGGTACCAGAAGTGAGTTATTGTCTGCTTCAGATAATTCACTCAGGGCTGTGTCCTCCAAACAGGAGGCCCAATGTAAGATACTAGTGATTCTCCCTCAGAGGAAGTAGCCTGGACCAAGTCCTCATCAAAGTCCTCTGCCAAGCACTATAAGGTTCCAAGGTAGTAAGGTCATGACAGATGACAATGATGGTGACAGAGGGATGGAGCTAAGCACACTTGACCCTACTTCTCCTCACATGATGCTATGTGCATGAGGGATTATAATACTTGAAGAGGGCTACTGTTGTCATAAATTAGAATATTCATTTGTCCTGGCTTCGCACATATATCCTGTGCCAATGTCATTCTTACATCTTAAACTAACAGATTGGGTTTGCAGAGGCTTACATGGATTTCCTATGCAATGTGCTATAAATGAGAAAATGGCACATTTAAAAAGCCCACGAGAGTATATTAGCACTCAGATGTGCCATTTCCCCATTTGCCGTTACGCAATTGGAGCTCTTATGCAAGTTGTTCCAGATTATTTAGATGTATTCTCTCGCTACTGCTGAGCTCCATTTGTGAATCTGATTTCACTGGAGTTCTGGTGACATTGCATATATACAATTGAAAGCTTTAAGTCAAGCTAATCATGTTCCTGGCCAGAGCGCTTCCTTGCTTTCGGAAACCGGGAAATGCAGCATTTCCTTCTTGCAGCAGAAGACTGTCTTCTGGGTGATTCACTTAAGGTTGTCAGTAGTAGCTGTCGGGGATAATGCGGCACAACAGCCTAAGGAGATCTCAGAGCCCACTCATTGTTGAAATCAACAGGTGGTCTGGAACAAGCACAAAATCTCTGCAAAACACACACACACACAACTGATGGTGTTTTGAAATAAGAGATCCCTGTTGTGTTCTAGATACTGATGTCTTTTTCTTTTGGTGTGTATGTGTGGAGCTACCACTTTATAAGGCAAAGCTGA
Organism: Podarcis muralis; assembly: GCF_964188315.1. Taxonomy (NCBI): domain Eukaryota; kingdom Metazoa; phylum Chordata; class Lepidosauria; order Squamata; family Lacertidae; genus Podarcis; species Podarcis muralis. The sequence goes on along the minus strand of NC_135662.1, from coordinate 43,453,268 downwards.
TCACCCTAAATGACTGCAATGGGTCTTTTTGCAGTATCATATGCGATCATTCTTCCACTAGGTAGAGAAATATTTTGCTTATCTGCATTAGTGCTCTCAGCTTGGTGACCCAAATCTTAAAAATACTGAGAGCTTTGGCTGGTCTTATTAAGTAGCTCAGTGGGGCAGCTGAGTGATAGTTGATTAGAAGAGACATTATAAAACATTTGGATGGCAGACAAGCCTCGGAAGATGAAGTTGCTCGGAAGCCTAATTACAAGATACAGATGTAAATGCATAACATTTAGCAAAAATTGTTAAAACAGAATGAAGGAGGCTGCTATCACTGATTCAGTTCAATGTCATGGAGTCATAATCATCATGTCATTACTTGTCTAGCACCGGCTGAGTGCTGTACAGTCATACATATTCCTATAGCAACAGTATTTGCTCCAATAAAAAAGGACTGGGTAATGTTTCTATTTACTGTAACTTCTGATACCTCATCAAGCTTCCAAGAACTGACTCAGGCAACAGCCAGCAATCCATGTATTGGGACCATTTTGTTGAGGGATCTGGGTCTCTGGACTGGAACTCAGTGGTACAACATGTGCTCCCCATGCAGAAAGTCACTCACAGCCTTAACCTTGCATAAGGCAGCTCCTATGCTCCCAAGGGTTCTATGTGCATACTAATGTATGCATGCATGTAGGATGATGTTGATTACCAGTTGCCTTCCACATATGTATCTCAAGGCAATGTACAACATAGTAAAAATAGTTTAAAACAGTGCAAAAATAGCAGAAGATGAATTTTAAAAACCATACAAAACGGACACCCATGGCAGAGACCCATTAATCCAGTCAGGAAAGCTTGTAAAAACAAAAAGGTCTTTTGTTGTTTCCAGAAAATGCAGATTACATGTGCCTGTCATGTCTCGGCAGGAATGCTGAGACAAATACAGCACACAAAGAAATGAGATGAGATTCCACACAATGGAGGAATCTTCCATTATTTCATTGCATGTGTGTGCAGCTTGGGGGCATCTCAAACTCCTTATGGCAGGCTCAGTCGGTTTTTCTGGCAAGGTACCCAAATTTGATTCGAAGGAGGTATTGTCCAGATCAAGGTCTCTCAGGTCAATGGATTCAGCTGAATTTCTCTGGCAAAGGCAGAAGGCCAAGTTCCTAGTGTGTACAAGGCCTGACCAATGCAGAGGCTTCATACAAGCTGCCATTTACAGGGGCTGATGTCCCACCAAGGAGCCAAGAATTACTCATGCTAAAATCAGTATATTAAAACTATTCTGTTGAACCCTGCAGGGATGTGTGTGCATGCTGTATTTAAGTGGTAAAGCATGTGTTTTGCACACATAAAGTCACAGGTTCAGCTCTGCCATCTTTGGATAGGGCTGGAAAATCCTGATGACCCATTCCCAATCAGCGGGTGCGTGCGCGCGCACACACACACACACACACACACACTACAGACTAATTGTATTACTTAGCACACATACATTCCAGATTAATTGTAAAATTAATTGCATTTAGTTATTGTCAAGAAGAATATATAGCTGAATGTTATCTTGTATTTTCCCGTGCTCCAAAACATTACAAGCATATCCTTCTTTTCAACCTACACTGAGTTTGACAATGATATTATGCCCTCCTTCTGTTACAATTTTGCCTGGAAAGGCAAGGGAAAATAAAAAGGCTGAAAAGAGGTTCCTGCTTCCAGGTTAAATCTGCAGCAGTTCTAGTTCCCTGCACCTTCAGCAGAAAGAATATTTCTCCTGCTAATCCAACCCTCTAGAGGAATTTTAGTAACTAATCTGGATGAATCAAATCATTGCTGCTGTGTATGATTAATTTTAGGCCAATTTAATTTCTTAGTCATGGGTTTCAATCGCCTAGACGTGCATGAATAGAATTGCCCTTGAGCACACAATAATGATTAACTGTTGGTTTTAGCTGAAAACCGAATGAATGGCCAAATCGTGTGTCTGTGTGCGCGCACACAGCATTACCTATATTTGTTCACAATTTATACGTGCTCCCTCTTTAGGAAACAATTTGGTGCATGGTTGAGGCTCATGAAATGATGCTCTAAGTTTGCAATTCAGTGATGCTCAGCTCCCGTTTCAGTGGAGACCTTGTAGAAATACCACTCTAAACCCCACTGAAATATATGCAGGGTACATAGCAGCAAGGCACAATATTTCATGTTGCCTTCTATCCACATGGTAATTGATTTAGGGTTTCTTTTCCTTTTCCAATGGTAGCAGTGATGAAGCCTCTTGCAATGAATGACTTTTTAGCTTCCTGCCTTTTACTGAACTGTCGGAAGGGCCTCCAGCAGCCATTGTGTTGAGTTGCCTTATAGTAAAAAGGCAGCTCAACCCTGGATACCATTGTCTGTGGTGCTTCCATACTCAGTCAGGCACATCAGCTCTATGGGGCTGAGGCTTCTACAACCCCCCAATGTCCTCTAGGAGGAGGCTCAGCTCTCCCCCCCCCCAAAAAAAAATCTTGGGGGGTCAGAAGAGGCCTGGCAGGACGCCATTTTGGGCCATGTGGCATCTCCTAACACGGTCTGGCAGGAAGTCACCCTGGGCCAACCAGCTCAGCCTAGCACATGAATGTCACATCATGAGGAGGCCTGTTTGGCCTCTCCCAATGCATTAGTTGTCACATACACACAATGTGCTTGACATCATGCACACATGCAGCCCCTACAATGTTGGGTGCAACTTAGCCCCTGTGCTGCTGGGGCCCTAGAGAAGGACAGGATAAGCAAAAGACCCTAGGGGAAATGGGAAGGACTGGGAAGGGGCCTGAGATGGCAATAGGCTTAGGGCTAGCCAGGAAGGGGAAGGTCAGGTTGTCTGTAACTATGCAGGTGTATGGAAGAATGAGGTTGGGAATGAACACCTGAGGGGGAAACCCCAGGTAAAGGAAACTGGGAAAGATAATGAACCAAGAAGGGAAGGGAAGTTGACTGGACACTGTAGATACAAGAAAGGTGAGCACTGCTGCACATTGTTTTGATAATAACAACCAAATCTCTGGCTGCAGGCCTCTAGTGCATTTTCTGATTAGTTAACTGTTATTTTTACATTGAACTTTCCAAATGATTTCTTTGATACACTACCCATATGCAAAAGGTTTGAAAGGCCTCAGAGTAGGTTTTTTTTTATATAAAAAAAATAACAATACGTGCATCTGTATTTGACAAAACTGATGTCATTCCATCGTGCCATCTGCCCTTTCTCCCTACTGATGGCCCAGCTCCCTCCTACTTCTCATCTTTCAAGTAAGGCACCCAATTATGGCTAAAAATGAGAAGGGCTTTTTTTGACAGTTATTAGGGTGAAAATGCCAGCTCATTTCCTATAGGTGATTTGGTTGGCAAAAAAACAAGATAAAATAAAATAAAAATTCCCCAGTCAATACTGTACCAACAAGGGCTGAATTTGAACTAATGATGTAGACACTAAGCCCTCTATAGCTCATTACAAATCCCCTGAGCCATCCAATTGCTGTTCTTAGGCACCAAACATTTACAATGTGCCTTTTTTAAAAAAGTAAAAAGTCTGGTCCCAGATAGATATATTTGATTGACAAGACTTGGAGAAATACTTCGTGTCTAACAAGCAGTATCAGAACAAATGCAGGAAAAGCCACACTATCTCCTTTAATAACATTTTCTCTTTACAAAAATCCCATAGAGACGCAGCAGACATCTGTGGTATTAATATTATGCGACTTAACTGATGCTAAGAAGCATCTGGGAGAAGTTTGACTGACTGGCGTTTACAGTTGCTAATGAGGAAATCTCAGATAGAGGGATGAAGCAGCGGAATGGTGTTTATTTATTTATTTTTAGTGTGATACTCTCACAGATTGGAAATGAAGCAGCCAAATAAACAAGATACACATGAAGTGATTTGGGCCGTGAGGCTATGTGGTAGAAGTGGCTCAGGTTTGTGAATCCGCTAATGATGCAGGAATCCTGTTGATGGAATCTTGGAATCCCAATAAATGTGCATCTCCTATCACTAAAGTCTCAGAGTGCTCCGCTTGCTCCCTAGAAGCAAGCTAACAACAAGGCAGTACCAAGATATTTTGCTGCCTGAGGCGGAGAAGCAAATGATTCCCTTGCCTCCCCCCCACCCCAAGTTAAGGTGCCAAATACCCAAGGCCCATCTAGTTACTCAGTGGAAGAGAAACACCTCTCCCTCTCCCTGGTAGTGGAGCTGCAGCAGTAATAACTATGATTAAATTACAGAATAAATTAAGACTGCAGTCCTACTGCTGGTCAAAGGCCAGATGATGGGCTTTAGAGAATGGTCTAAGTCAGGGGTCAGCAAACTTTTTCAGCAGGGGGCCAGTCCACTGTCCCTCAGACCTTGTGGAGAGCTGGACTATATTTGAGGTGGGGGGGGGATGAATGAATTCCTATGCCCCACAAATAACCCAGAGATGCATTTTAAAGCACACATTCTACTCATGTAAAAACAAGCTGATTCTCGGACTGTCCACGGACCTGATTTAGAAGGTGATTGGGCCAGATCTGGCCCCCTGGGCCTTAGTTTGCCTACCCATGGTCTAAGTGTTGTTCCACAGGCGGGCAGGGAGGTCCAGGAGGTGGGACTGCCACTTGCTAGAAACAAGGCTTTTGTGATGGTGCTTACCCTCCAACATGTCTCCGATGAAAATAGGGACGTCCCATTTCATAATGATAATTTTACTATTTATACCCTACACATCTTATTGGGTTGCCCCAGCACTCTGGGCAGCTTCCAACATATATAAAAACATAATAAAACATAAAACATTAAAAAAAACTTTCCTATGCAGGATTGCCTTCAAGTGGCTTGGGGGTTGGATGCCTCCATACCCTTCAACATTTCTGCCGTGAAAATAGGGACATCTGGCAGTGACCCAATGCAGGGTGTGTGTGGCTGCTACATGCGTTTCTGGTTGGTTTCCAGCTCTCCTTCAGGTGATAATACACAGAAGGATAACCTCTAAAATGACTTAGAGGTTTTCCTACAATGAAGCAATGTAGGAATTTTGTTAAAGAAAATAAATAAAGAATGTTGCATACATCTTGAATGCTTGCCTGTGTTAACCACTGTTGGGTTCCTAGACTGGAGATATGTCTCACACTTTCAAAAGGTAAAAACCAGGACACCCCAGAATAGTATCAAAAATAAGGAGGCTGCAACGGGCAACACCCAAAACAATGTTTGTTATACATTATCTGATTAAACGTGATTTCTATTCGCTAATCAATCTTAGCGGTGGCAGCCCAATGTCATCATCTTGAACCAATCAGATTCCTTTAGCTGTTCAGATCTGCCCTCATCATTATAGCATGTGGTTACATACAATCATTTCTTCAGTGTCTTTCATTATTAAGGCTTTGACTAATTTTCCTATTCATTAAATGTCTCCCAATATCCTCTTTCATCTTTCTACAAAGCTATGCAAGATTAAGCACAATTGCCACGTTAAGCCAATTCTCTTTTCATGCATACAGCAGTCGCCATGGATTCTAACAATTTGTTCTTTTCAGTGTTCTGGAACTAACATCCGTTACATACAGTACCTGAAAGCAACTTATTCTATACTGTAAATGGTAGGCACAGGCCTTTTCAGTTCAGCTAGGCCATAGGCTCAAAAGAAAATGGAGTCATCCAAATGACACAGTTTTACGAGATTACTATTTTATCCAACACCATGTCCTTTCCCCATTCAATGAAAACAGAATATTGCTCTGCTTTGAGGTTTTGTGTAGGATAGTTTTTCTAATATACACAGCAAATTAATTTGTTGCCTTTTTTCTGTAAGAACAAGGGTAGAAAGGAATGCACAGAAATAAAAGAAGCCGAGTTCCTGATATATACTCAGCCACTCTTACTGAATTTGTTGCTAAACTCTCATTTTAAAGCATCTGTATTACCTTGCAGATCTTCGTGTGTGATAATGGTACTGCCATTTTAAAGGATATAAGCAAAAGTAATTCTATGCAACAGATTAATAAAGAATAATAATATCACTGGGTAGCATTGCTCTAATTATAACCTGTGATGATGAACTGTGAGCATAAAACAGCAAGGAACAGTAAGGTACCCACAGATGTACTGTCATGCAAATATCTTTCTTTGATTTGCACGCACTCATAAAGCACAATCTGAATGCATCCATTCTGAATCAGTTTCAGGCAGAGAAGGCCACATTCCAGAAGCTTTACTCATACTGAGTAGTACAGTGCACAGAATCTCACTGGAGCGATTTGGTATTGTTGGTGCAGTGAAGATTTACAGGTCATAAATAGCAGTGTCAAGCTTTGGCAAAGATTTTAACAGCTACCATTTGATCTGAAGAAATATTGCAAGGCTCAGAAGGCTCTGTGGCCCCTGCAAACATTTGCACGGAGAAGGAAATCAAATACAGTGGTACCTCAGGTTACAGACACTTCAGGTTACAGACTCTTCAGGTTACAGACTCCGCTAACCCAGAAATAGTACCTCAGGTTAAGAACTTTGCTTCAGGATGAGAACAAAAATCGTGCAGTGGCAGTGCGGCGGCAGCGGGAGGCCCCATTAGCTAAAGTGGTACCTCAGGTTAAGAACAGTTTCAGGTTAAGAATGGACCTCCAGAACGATTTAAGTTCTTAACCCAAGGTACCACTGTATCTCTCTTATCAGAAGCGACATTTTTGATGCTGTTCATTCCCTTCCACTCAGAATATTTTAGAGGATCTAGGGTTATTCTTAAGGAACATATGGACTTTCTGGCTAGGTCACTGGTTCTACACACAGATCCTGAGTCTCACCAGGTTGTCCTGTGCCTGGGCTGTTCGTGGGGAATTTACATGGTGGAATTTTCCTCCATATAATAGAATCTGTTGGGTGGCAAGGTGGCCAGTACAGCAATACCAACGTTGGCCAAATGTAAGTTATAGGCTCGCATTGCTCTCCCTGGTGCAAAGAAGTTTCTTGGAGACAGAGAACACATTTCGAGGAATCTTAAAAGTTGGAAGGTACCCCAAGGGTCATCAGCTAAAGCATCCATGACAGATGGCCATCCAACATCTGCTTAAAAGGAAGGAGACTCCACCACCTCTCATGGGAGTCTGTTCCACTGCTGAACAGCTCCTACTGCCAAAAAGTTTTTCCAAATGTGTAATTGGAATCTCCTTTCTTGCAACTTGAAGCCATTGGTTCAAGTTCTATCCTCCAGAGCAGGAGAAAACAAGCATGCTCCCTTTTCCACGTGACAGCACTTAAGATATTTAAAGATGGCTATCATATCTCCTCTCAGTCTCCTCTTTTCCAGGCTAAATATACCCAACTCCTTCAAGTGCTCCTCATAAGGCTTAGTTGCCAGACCCTTGATCATCTTGGTTGCCCTCCTCTGCACATGTTCCAGCTTGTCAACATCCTTCTTAAATTGTGGTGCCCAGAATTGAACACAGTATTCCAAGTGTGGTCTGACTAAGGTAGAATAGAGTGGTACTATTACTTCCCTTGATCTGGACACTAAACTTCTGTTGATGCAACCTAGAACAGCATTAGCCCTTTTTAATCCTGCATCACACTGTTGACTCATGTTAACAGTGACCCCTAGATCCTTTTCACCTGTACTGCTAATAAGCCAGGTGTCCCCCATCCTATATTTGTGCATATTCTTCTTATTGTCTAAGTGCAGAACCTTACATTTGTCCCTACTGAAATTCATTTTGTTGGCTTGCGACCAGTTTTCCAACATGTTAAGGTTATCTTGAATCCCGATTCTGTCTTCTGCAGTACTAACTAGTCCTCCAGTTTGGTGTCATCTGCAAATTTGATGACCATCCCCTCAATTCCTTCATCCAAGTCATTTATAAAGACATTGAACAACAATGGGTCCACAACAGAACCCTGCAGCACCCCACTTGTCACCTTTTTTTCCAGGTTGATGAGGAACCATTAGTGAGTACTCTTGGGTTTGGTCCATCAACTAGCTACAAATCCACCTAACAGTTTCCTTGTTCAACCCACATTTTACCAGCTTCCTTGTGAGAATACAATGGGGGACTTGGTCAAAAAGCCTTACTGAAATCAAGATACACTATGTCCACAGCATTTCCCTGCTCCACCAAGTTTGTAATTCCATAAAAACACACAAAAGAAATCAGATTGGTCTGGCATGACTTATTTTTGAGAAACCCATGCTGGGTCTTAGTAATCATAGTATCATTTTCTAAATGCTCACAGACCGACTGTTGAATTATCTCTTCTAGGACCCTCCCAGGTATTGCTGTCAAGCTCACTGGTTGTTAGTTATCTGGGTCTCCCCCCCCCCCCTTTGGAAGGTGGGGACAACATTTGCTCACCTCCAGTCTGTAGGGACATCACCTGTTCTCCAAGTACCTTATTCTCAGAGATAATAGACAAAGGCTCTGAAATTACATCTGCAAGCTCCTTTAGTACTTTTGGATGCAGCTCATTAGGCTGTGGAGATTTGAATTCATTTAAAAGTAGCTAGGTGTTCCCTTACTACCTCTTTTCATATCTTGGCTGCAGCTCCCTCCTTACATAATTTATTCTGTTATCACCAGGTTGGGCATCACTTTCCTTTTGGGTGAAGACAAAGGCAAAGTAGGTGCTGAGTGGTGCTGCCTTTTCTCTGTCACCCAATAGCATTTCTCTGTCTTCCCCACACAGAGGACCTACCACTTTCTTGTTCTTCCTCTTATTTTGGACATAGCCAAAGAAACCTTTTTTAAAAATTATTTTTAACCTCTCTTGCGAGCCTGAGCTCATTCTGAGTTTTAGGCAGCCTGACTTTCCCCCTACAACTGTTGGCTGCTTGTGGCTACTCCTTTGTGATTTCCCCTTTCTTCCAGTTCTTATACATGCCCTTCTTAACTTTCAGCTCATCTGTAAGCTCCTTATATAGCAACACCGGTCTCCTTTCATGCCTCCCACTATTCTTTCTTGTTGGTATTGTCTGCATTTGGGCATATTTCTCCTTTTAGAGACTCCCATCTCAATCTGCTTTTCATGCTGCAGGTCATAGATTTCTTCACAAGTGTCCACATTCTTTATATACAATGCTACTCCTCCTCCCTTCCTGTTTGGTCTATTCCTTTTGAACAGGTTATACCCCTCAAAACAGCCATGAGTCTCATCCCAGCAGGTTTCAGTAATGCCTACCACGTCATATTTGCCATTCTGTATGATAAGCGCCAGTTCATCTTGTTTGTTTCCCATACTCTGTGCATTTGTGTAGAGACAACTGAAGCCATGAGTTATTCCCTGCAGCTGCTTCCTTCTTGTAGTTTCTTGCCCTTTAACAGGTTTCTGGAGTACCACCTCAGTTTCCTGTGCATCAATTATATTTCTATAGATTCCTCCAACCGCCCAATCTGTACTGAGCCCTGTACCAAGTACCCAGGTGGACACAGCTAGGTCACTCCCCACTCCCACACCTAGGTCTCTGCAATACACACCGGATCAGCTCTCTCATCCACAATAGAGTCATAGCTGAGTATGTTCTTATAATGGACTGACCTGACATTAAGCGGCACCATCAGAACAGAGGGCACAACGATAGAGCAACCAGGATCTCAGCTGAAGAGGAAAGCCCTGATGCAGGCAATGGCTCTCTGCTAGTATTCCGATGGTAAGGCCATGAGCAAGATGCAGACCCTGAGCTTTAGAGGGGAATGGTGGCAGAAAACCTATTGCTTCCTTTTCCCAGTGTGCTGCCCATTTAGGGAGACATCATCACAACTAAGTGGGAAGAATGTATAAGACTTATATTTGGAGGCATGGACTGTGTACACACATACACAGCCCGTTTATTCTGGTTCCAGTGTGCTCACACTGCTGGTTCGGGAAGTGGTACACATATCTGTCATGTTATTCTTAGGAAATACTGCATTTTTATGCATTGCACCTCCCCACACCCCTGGAACCGAATTCAATCCAAATTGAGAAAAAACAATGATCTAGCTGTGTTTTGAGCCTGTAAAGTGCATAGAGCCCATGGTCTCCCAATAGACCAAACATTAGGATCATTCTAAGACCAGTTCTATAATGCATTATTAAGGGGAAGCAGACTGCTTCAAAGTGGCTGGATTTTTTTTGCGGGGATGGGGGGGAATTGCAAGGTAAGAGTTTATGTCTGAATGATGCAGCTAGTGTCTTTTTGGAGAGGGGCGCAGGCATAATTTGGTGCTTCTCTTGATATCTACAGCACATCTTTGTAATTTTTCTCAAAATGTGCCTTTCCATTGTTTCCATCACAAGAAGCCTTGTTATGCAAAGCATGGCCTCTCCGCACTGTGCCATTCCATATGTTGAAATACTCTGGCTTTCCAAATGTCACATAACAACAGCAAATAGTTGCCACAATGAGGCCCCAGTGACTGTTCTGTTCTGAAAGTAAATGAATTGACAAGCCTGCTCTTTATGTTGCATCAACCGTTTCCCTATTATATTTACAAAATGTAAAAAAAAATACAAAGCTAGTCAATCTGCTTCCATATTACAGCCTATTAGGCAATTAGGAGGGTACACTTTCAGAACAGCGTGCAGGGAATTAGGCACACAACTCTGATTAGCGTTAATAGGAATTGGGCATTTAATTCCCTGCGTACAGCTAGAAATGGATCTCGCCTGCTTAATAAGCGCCACTGCAACATTACATGTGATAAAGTCAGATCAATAAAAAAGTATTTTAAAAAGTTAGTATCCAATTCCTCTAACCACAGTATTGGCGTGAGCGACAATTTTCTAGTAACAGATTCAGTCCACCACTGCTGAAACAGCAGCAGAAGCCTCTACAAAAGTAAGAATAATGCTCTGTATTTTAATAAAGCTTGTTTGCAACAAATGCCAATAAGCCTATCAAATAGAAAAGGATCAGTATTGCTTTCTGAAGGATTTCAGTGTTTATGTATATGTGAGCTGCATTTGGAATACTCAACCTATTGTTCCCTAGAACTGAACTTGGCAGAGTTTCTCCAATTCATGTTTTGGTGTGGGTTCCCCCACCCCCACCCATCCACTAGTTAGATTATTGGGAGAAATGGGATGCTACTTACTCAAGCTACAAAAAAATAAAATAAAAATAACAATCCTCTGCTCATATCAGTTGTTATCCCGAGATCTCACTAGAAGTGCATCATTTTACATTTAAATATGACCATTGGAGTCCATTGGCATGGCCAATGCAGGAATATATGCTATGCTCACATTAGCACTTATCCACGCAGTAAATCTTGGCCTTCCCAAAGCCAACTAAGCAAGGCTCTGGGCTTTGAGAAGGAGGTGCAAGGCTCTGGCAGGGTCCTAGAGCCCTGCCATCTCCTTCCCAAAGCTTGGATTACTCTAACTAAGCTTTGGGAAAGAAGGAGGACTCTAGGAGCCTATCAGAGCCCTTATGTCTCCTTCTCAAAGCCCAGTGCCTCACTTACTCAACTTTCGGGAGGCAGCATGAGGGCTGGAGGGGGGTTGTCAAATGTTGCTGAGGGCCACCAAAAAAGACCCTTGGGCTACACGTTGGACTGTCCTCTTGTAAGTGCTTCTTTTGTCAATAAAGACAATTAGGTGTGGGATGGACCTGAACAGTTGGTCGGTTTGGATGACACAAGCTTTGGTAAATTGAAAGTGAACACTTTCTGATTCATCCATGCAACCACACCAGAGGAAGGGGAGTGGGAACAACCCATACACAAAGCTCATTGCTCAACAGCCTATTTTTAAAAGAGAGAGAAAAAGATGAAACAACACATTTATGGTAACAATTAAATGTTAATGCCCCTGTTATTCAGTTTTCAATAATCCTCTTACACTTTTGTTTGCAACGTAGAGCTGAAAGCGCCATGTCAATCCGGACATTGTGAGGTCACTTTACATAGATGACATTTCTAAACTTTCCCGAAGCAATTTTTGGAAATGAAAGTAAAAGCATAGACTGGAAGTCTATTCAAAGGCAGCAATAATTAATAACAAAGGGTCTGGTGTGTACAAGAAGCTATGGGTCTTTCTTAGAGGAAAGGGCCTCTGTTCATAAAGAAATTCAAAGCTAACATAAACTAGGTTGTCCTTTATTAAAGACTGAGAAGCAATGGGTGAAGCAGCGAGCGCAGAGAGAAGCCTCTTCCTCAAGGCAGAAAATGAGTATTCCACTTTTTGCGTTCCAGCTTCATGATGCCTCCAAGGGATAAGCAACTCAGACTCTTGAAGAAAAAAATATGAGAAAAGGAACATGATTTGTTCCTATAGGAAAAATGTTATGAGCATCACCCAGCAGTGAATTGCATGGTGGGATTGGAGATGCTTATCTCACATCCCAGCAGGTGAGTCACTGCTGCTGACAGGGAGGGGGCGGGGGGAGGTGAGGGGTGTCATGGTGCAAGGTATTTAAACCATATTTACAAGTTTGGGTGTGTCTAAATGACGCTGATAGGCCAAATAATGCCTTAGTGGCGCCTGCCCTGTGGAACGCCCTCCCATCAGGTGTTAAAGAGATAAACCACTGTTGGACATTTAGATGACATCTGAAGGCATCCCTGTTTAGGGAAGTTTTAAATGAATGATGTTTTATTGTATTTTTAATCTTTGTTGAAAGCTGCCCAGAGTGACTGGGGAAACCCAGCCAGATGGGTGGGGTATAAATAATAAATTATTATTATTATTATTATTATTATTATTATTATTATTATTTATAATGTTCTTGGTTTACTGGGTTTCTTTTTTAATGTGTGTGCTCGGGGGGGGGAGTTTTTTTCAGGCAAAAGCTGTTTCACTACATTGACTAACTCTTGAAGAACACTGCACTTGGGACTTACCATAAACCTCAGACTTCACAGTTTTTCACTGTTCCTTTCAAATGTGTCTCATATTTCTGTCCCAAACCTCTAGAGGAAGATAACTTCGTGTATTAAGAATGCGATGCATTACATTTCACATAACTCACACAGTTAGCCTACGTTTGTGAAATAAATCAAATAATAAGACCCATTATCCAGTGTGATGTGATCATTCTCTGAAAGCTGCAATTTTCTATTGTAATGCATACCTGCAGAAGGCCAAAGTTAAAGCTGCTTTGGGGGCCATAATTCTACTTTTCTTGACTTCTGTGGATTTAAGTCAGAACATTAGGGCTCTATTAACATTGCCTTCAGTATTATATTTGCATTTGACACTCAAACCCATGGGGGGGGGGTCCTAGAAATTTAATGCTTGACAGGATTGATTACCTGAGGTCCACCAAGAATAATGGGTGGCACACACTATATATAACTTTCTGCTGCTGCTTTAAAAATGGAAAACAAAACACCCAAATGTCTTGCGGTACAACTTGCAACATATTCTGGTAAAAAGTCTACCACATTAGCATAGTGAAAATAAAGTTTGATGCTACATCAATTAATCTGGACGAAGTCTCTTATGTTCCCTCCATTCTTTCTTTCCTCATCTTATGCACTACTATGCCCTCCTGCCTTTCCTCCTCTGTGACAAACCATAGTTTGCCTTATATCAAAATGGGCAAGCTATGGTTTACAGTCACCTTGCCAATAAGGATTGCAAAACAATTTCTCATCTTTATTGCGGTCCAACGACCCATAACATGGCTTCAGAATAAAATACAGATTCATACAGACAACCCCCCAAGGAAGGGAGACCGAAGTGTTATTTGTTTAGTCATGGGTATGTTGATCTTTGATTCGTATGACTACTGAAAGAAACTTTGCCACGGCTGCTGTGATATCATTGGACTTGTTGTCCAGAAGATATTGGATGGTAAAACAGTGTCTGATCCTGGTTTGCAATCCCTGTATGTAGGGCAGGTGCAAAGCTGTTGTTTGTGAGTTTGGATGTAACAGAAAACTATGCTACAAACCAAGAAGGCACGGAAGAAATGACAACATGCTGCAAGAAGAGAAGGGAGTGCTGGAGGCCAAAGTGTCTTCCAAGTCATTCATACAGCACAAAGCCATGATTGTGGCATTATTTCTGAACTAAACCTTATAACTCAGTGTGCATTTCAGAGCTACAGTGTAGGGATGGAGCGTAAGAGTAGAAGGTCAAGATGGGTCACACAAGACCCCATAACACTATGTATTGCTCACTGCAAGAATGAAAACAGTGACCATTTCCTGATCTCCTCTGCACTTGTCCAAAACTTGTGGCAGATTTAGTGAAGGCGATCATAATTTGAAGAGTAAGATTCTGAAAGTTGGGAACCACCACATTTAATCTGAATTCTGTTTCTAGTGGATTTCAGAGACACGTTGATGTGACCTCATTCTGAAAAACAAAACAAAACTTCTGTAAAATATATACTAAAATATATGTAAAATTGCACCCATGCTTACAGTAGTTTCATACGGTAAATGTTAAGGAAGCTCAGACAACCATAAAGGAGGGCTCCTCTGGAGCAGTCTTCGTTTCACTGTAAAGATGTAATACAGCTCCATCCTGTGCAAAGTCATAGTTATAATAAGAATCTTTGCACTCACCACAAAAATCTCATCACCTTTGGGTAGCTCTATTTTTGGAAATTCCTACTTACAGTTGTAATTGACAGAATGTAAAGAGCTGCTTCCCTTGGACACTTTGAGTCTCCTTTCTCTGAAAGTATCAAATTAAGCATGATTATTAAATATAAGCTCTGTTTGGAATTAAAGTGACCTATGGCACATTACAGCTAAAAATTATAATTCTGGTCACATTTCGTAGCACTGTGTTGATTCCTTGCTAGATAACTGTGATTTGAACAGCTCACTGTTTGTTAATGATAAGCACACAATAATTTGAAACCTGAAGTTTTGCTCATGCTTTCTTTGACTTTAGTCACTTTGATTCTCTTGAGAAAGATGTAATGGAGCAGAGAGACCTGGAGTTCATGTGCCAATTCTTCTTCTTTCCATTTGGCCTATTCTCCAAAGTTAGAACGAAACTTGCTCCCTGATCTCAGGAACCATCATGCAAAATTTGGTTATGATGTCTTAAAATAGTAAGCAGACCAACAACTTTCCAAAATCAATGGTAGATAAATGTTTAGCTCAGAGACTGTGCTATCCTGATTAAATAGCCATCAAGTATATTATCCACGGTCATCTGGTATCTTACGAAAATGGCTCTGGGTCTATGAAAGCAGACACAACAATTATGTTGCAATCTTTAAAAATACCTACTAAGAGGGCAAACCCCACCAAATTCAGTGGGATTTACTTCTGAATAAGCAAACTTAGGGGTTCATCCCTACACCATTAAGATGCTACAGCATTTTGCATTCTTTCTTCTTCAGACTCACATGGGTAACCTGGAATGCGCCAACTTATTATTGAAGTATTATAAAATATCCTCAGATTCAAAATAGTCTCAATAATAATTTAATTAACAATAAAGCAAAATGGTTGACTGCCTACTAACACCTTTAATTGCTTAACACAACCAGAATAGTATATCTCTCTGCTTCCTCCAATTTGAGATGTTTTGTACTCTGGACAGGACAGGGACACACATGCAAGTTCTGCCTCCAAAATCGATAGGTGGCTGCTTAGAATTTAAGCTTAAATCTTTGCACGATTAGCACAAAGTTCTGAAGTGAGTATTTAAGTGAGTGTGATTTGGCATGCTTAGAAACCTCTCTGCAAGCAATAATCCTGGTTTAGAGTTATTTAGGGTATAGGATCACAAACAGCTTCTGAGTATCTTAAAAACATGAACACCTGAACATAGGTAATAGTAAAGGCCAATTTGTCTGTCTTTTATTGGGAGTCAGAAAGGTTATTCTTCCCCTCCTAATCAGTCGTAACACATGATGTAATGAGATTTCAACTTTGTATTGATTTACAACATGGATGGGGAACCTCCAGATGATGTTGCATATCAACTCACATTTGCCTCACAACATGCCCAAAGGTCAGGGATGATGGGAGCTCCAGTCCAACAACATCTGTAGGGTCACAGGTTTCTCATCGTTGACTTATAAGAATGAGAAAGAAGAGGCAAACACGAGCTCCCTAGTTTTATGCTTCCAGAATATGTATTATGTGAACTAAACTATGAATTTAAGGACAAATTAGAGGGCTCAAAATTGCATTAATCTGTTGTAGATTCAGATTGTGTGCTCTGGATGACCCGGTTTATTGAACATCCATCCAGATTTTATGGCACAAAGCATACACAGAGGTTAGGCTTTGACATGTCTCCATTGAACATTTGTTCTGAATTGTTTGTGGTCCGTTGATGCATCAATGAGCACTCATCCCAATTTGCTTGTGGTGTGTTTATATGTCTTTTTTCAGGGCTGTCAGGCAGGCAGGATCATCCACAGGTCGGCTTGAAGACTTGAGACCCAATGTGAAGTCAGCTTTTTTATTCAGAAAAGGAAAACACAGCAGAGTTCACCTAGGCTAAACTGCCCTAGTTGAAGACGCTGCTGGAACTGACATCGGGCTCCTCCTTCTAGTCCTCTGCCTCTGGACTCCTCCCAAGCAGATGTAAACTATGGCAAGGAAGGAAGAGGGACCCCTGTCTGGGCTGGGCTGGCCTGTTGCTCAGAAACGTGTAAAGCTCTTCATGATCTTGGTGTCATTGGGGAGAGGAGCTCACTGTAAACTAACTGGCCAGTTGCTGTGAAACTGAGGCAGCAGCTGGCTCCTCTCTGTCAGAGTCTGCACTCAAACCGAGTCCCTCGGCATCCCACTGTGTCCTGGAACGGCTTCCTTCTTTTAACTCCCTGGGTTTACTCAAGCCTCCTACTTCTATCACCTCCCAGCTTGCCTCCTCCTCAGAACTGTCCTCAGTGTCCCACCACCAATATCCTGGGTCTAAGTCTTCTTCCTCTGTGTCATCCCGGGGCTGGTTCCTCCCTCCATTCTTTGTCATCCAGCCAGTCCTGACATCTTCATGTTAATCATACATTCACCCCCACACTTTTCAGCACATTTCCCCATGTTTTGCTTCACAATAAGACATTTTTTAAATAAAAAAGTGGATTTGTTGCATCAGAAGGACAGAGTGCTTTAACCCACCTTTACAAATCTAAATTTATGGTACACACTTGAATTCCTCCTGAAATATAGTCTGAGAGCACCCTAAATTTCCTCAAGCATGTTAAACATGACAGACTAACTCCACCTGCAAAAGAAAAGGAACAATATGATTGGCCACTTTAGGAAAGAGGATGCTGGGTTATATAGGCCCCTGGTCTGTTCTGGAGCTGTGTGCACAACACCTCTCAAAATTCCCCACCAATTTTTCCATAGTGTTGGATGAGGAATATAGCAAATGTGTCTTGTGGGTGGGGATCGCTATTAGTACTAGCAATAGCACTGTCTCTTTCTTTTTTCCTAAAGCTCTCCTTTTGTGGAGATGCATCTGTGTTGGCAGCCTGGTCTGCATTTTGCATCCTCCACAATGCTCTAGGCATTGCCTTGGCAGCTCGTGCACACACACACACACACACACACATTTGGGTGGAGAATATGGAGAGAAAATTCTGTGGAATGGCTCTCCTTTCCTAAGAGGAAGAGAAAGGGGATATTTTAGAATTTTTATGAAAAAAACGTCGTCTGAGAAATATCAGCTCAGGTCTGGTCTGATCCAGCAGGGCTCTTCTTATGTTCTTAAAATACTGCTGACACCATTTGAATTGTTCCTGATGTGCCTCAGAGAAGCAAATACAGCTGCAGCACAAGCTACAGAGTCCAGAGTGTCTGGCAGTCCATAAAATCTATTTTCACCCCACAGATCACCTGTTTATTCTGTGAGCATAGAGCCACCTCGTGACACCTTTCAGGTGACCCCTGTGTTGTGCTGCAAGAACAAACACTGATTGAGGTGGATCCTTGTTGAGTTTTCACTATTTGCTTGGCCCCCGGCAGGTGAGTCACTCAATGTTCCCCTTCATGGCTGGCTGCAATGCTGAAGGCATCACAGGATTTTGTGACCTTATGCAGAAGGTGCTGAGCTGAAAGCATCCACCCCTGCCTCCTTTAGCACTTCGGTTGCTTCCAGTTGCCAACCCTTTATTCAGTGTGCTTCTAGAAAATGGTGTGGCATAGCTATCAGTCTTTTGAAATGACTCCTGGGAGAAAAATGCATTTTAAAAATAGTTCCATGTTCCACTGAACATGTACCACTTGAGAAACAGACTAGTATCAACACCTGCCCCTCGACAATCAGTTGTTCGCTATTTTCTTCCTCCTGTGCTAGTTACTTCTCACCTCCTTAATCAAATTGGCATAAATAGGTCAGGAATCCTATGCGTGGGTTTTATTCGGTAACACCTCTTTATCTGTTAATATGTCCCCAATCCTACCCAATCTTTTTTTACTTTTCCAAGCATCCTGCTCTCATCTCATAATCACTCTTGTTTGATGGTTGCCACTGTGACCCTGATTATAATACTTCTCTGGTGAAAGCCATAAGAAGACATTTGGTTTCGTTTTAAGCAAAATCACAGATTAAGTGAATTTAGGGGATCTGCTTTGAGTTTTCCAGATGGCAGATTTCAGGGGTCTATCCCGAGCACTATAGAACACAACAAGGAAAGCACAGCAATTGCTGCAGGGAGAGGCAGACACTTCCTGTTGTTAGTTTTCTCCAAGGGCATTTCTGCGCTCCATGTTAGAAGAGCCAGTCCTGCTGGCTTCATAATATGCATTTGCCTGGTCCGATTTTTTTCAAATGCTCAAGATAACTACATGCCCCAAACCTCCACAGACTTCCTTCTCATTGCAGTGGCAGGGAGAAAGTCTTCTTCCCCTTTGTACCCCAGGCAGTCTTCCTTCTCTCAATGGTGGTGGTGGCATCAGGACACCACCAAAGGGGGAAAAGAATTTCTCATCATCACCTCCCCAACACCATGCTGTCGCCACTGAGAGCAGGAAGCCTGCAAGTTCAGGTCCTGCTGCAGCTTCTTGTCTTCCTCTTCCCAGTGTGGGCAATGAGGTGGGCCTTTCCACGCCATCTCCTAATAAGCAGAACCTGGCCAGAACATAAAGAGCCACAGCATGTCTGCTGGGGCATGCCTCTCTCCTCCTTCTCCCATGCTACATGATCATCAGGGCAGGATGTTTGTTGTTCTGCTGCCCCTCTATCCTGCTGCCTGGGGCATATGCTGCCTTTTGCCCTGTCAGGCCATGGTATTCCCTCCCCACCCTGAAAGTCCCTCTTGGGGTATTTATTGATAATGCCCATGCCAATAACCCCCCTTGGCATAATCAGCTGCACAGTCCAGAGCAATTGCCCTGTATTTGGGTGAAATCTTCAGCCCTTTGGATCTCTTGCTGTCCTTCATTTAAATGCCATTAAACCTGACATCATCTTAGTTATAAAACTCCATTTTGGGGAAACTGACTCATCTAGGAGAGAAAAGAGGTTTTCCTCCATTTAAAAAAATGCTATTATCTTCCCTGATTGCTCTGAGGGTGCCAAGTGGCATTTGGTTTAATTTGATTGTGATATGAAGCAGCCAACTGGGTCTCACTTCTTCTTCTTCTAACTCCCTCTCTGTGCATATTATCTCCCTACCACAAAACAGGTATGTGATTTCTTCTCTCTCATCCATAGTAAGACATGGTGGTTTTATGTAACCACAAATATCAATGCAAATGTGGAAAGAGGGCTCTTAGTATGTGAGGAGCCACCAGCCCAGCAGTCTAGCCTGTTGCCTCATTCTCCCATTCCCACCTCAACACCCCACCCGACATATAACAAGATGATGGAGTGTTCTGCAGCAAGTCTCTTTTGTGAGCTAATCCATTTCATGGTGCATTCCCCTCTGCAAATGACTAATTTTAGTGGCCACAATCTGGTACTCACACAAAATAAAATGAGAGAGAGAGAGAGAGAGAGAGAGAGAGAGAGAGAGAGAGAGAGAGGGTTCCAGGGATTGATTAGTTGATCTTGCTGCTGGCAGGCTTGGCTTATACTGTTGCTCTGCGTGTATTCACAGCATCAGGCAGAGCTTCAGCTGTTCCAGCTTTGTTTCTCCCTCTCCTCTCCGTTCCCTTTACCCTGAAGCATCAGCACTGATTGCAACGGCTGATTGACTTGGCCAGCAGTGTGAAATATAAAATAACAAAATCTACAGTCTGGCTAGTTGTGTGGATAACAGGCAGCAGCACCAGCCATCTCTCCTGCCTGTGGCTGTGTCAGCTGAGCCATCCGCACACTCCATTTTGTGTGTGTTTGTACGTGAGTGCTTGTGCTGTAAACTTGCAGGGAAGTCAGGATTGGGACCCAGCAGGCCTGGTAATTTGCCAGCGTTCCTGTTGGGCCAGCAGAATAGGGGTAAAATAAAAAAAGCACATTGACCCAATTTCTTGAACTAAATATACAGTACTAGCAGTGACAATGAAAGCTGCTCAAGTGTTTGCTCTGTGAATGATTTCCCCTCTGTCTCAAATTGGGCAGTAGAGGACAATGTATTGCAAATGAGCAACTGAAGAACATTGTGTGAGCCTTCCATTAGGTGTAATGGGGTTTGTTCACCAGACTCCCACAGAGTATCACATTTCCAGATTTTATTATTAGTATCTTCGGGGGGGGGGGGGAGAGATCTTTTTCTGTCCTCTTGTCATTTCATTACTGAGCTTTCCCATCCATGGTCAATTCTTGAAGAACATGTGAGGTCTCTGCAGACTGGAGGGAGGCAAATGTTTTCCCCATCTTGGCATCAATATCCGGAAAGGTCCTAGAACAGATAATTAAATGGTTGGTTACAAGCTTGGTGCATCAGGGGAATGCTGTGGATATAGTGTATCATGATTTCAATAAGACTTTGACAAAGTCCCCCATAATAGTATTTCAGAGGAGCAGGTAAGATGTGGGCTGGATGACGTAACTGTTAGGTGGATTTGTAGCTGGTTGATGGACCAAACCCAAGAGCACTCACTAATGGTTCCTCATCGACCTGAAAAAAAGTGACAAGTGGGGTGCTGCAGGGTTCTGTTGTTCAGTGTCTTTATAAATGACTTGGGTGAAGGAATTGAGGAGATGTTAATCAAATTTGCAGAAGGCACCAAACTGAGAGGGGTAGTTAGTGCTGCAGAAGACAGAATCGGGATTCAAGATGACCTTAACATGCTGGAGAACTGGCCCAAACTAACAAAATGAATTTCAATAGGGACAAATGTAAGGTTCTTCACTTACTGTACACAGGAAGAAACAGCAACACAAGTATAAGATGGAGAATGCCTGGCTTGCCAGTAGTACATGTTAAGAGAATCTAGGGGGTCTCAGTAGACCACAAACTTAGTATCAGTTTAAGTGTGATGCAGCAACCAAAAAACAACCACCACACAAAACACTGTATGAACCTGGCTCTGGCTGTCAGCCTCCTCCTCTGCCTCATCCAGAATTAGTTGGCTCCACTCTTGCTGCATCTGCTACTGACCTCCCTACCTTCCGCCCTAACAGTTGCTGTGAGCATCCTCCTCCTTTGCTCCTTTGCGAAGTCAACTTCCAAGG